>NC_044358.1:36691311-36857717 GCF_007364275.1 Archocentrus centrarchus | reverse complement strand
CCGTTTGTGTACCTGTTTTGGCTAAATGCAGGGCTGTAAAGAGGCACACAGCTTTTCTATTAAATGTGAGAGGTATCACTTTTATTTATTTCTTTTGCTTATTATTATTTTTATTGATATTTATTTTGATTTATTAGATTAGAGTTTCAAACTTAATAGGCATATTTTAATAACTGTTTTTTTTTAACTTAAAAAGTGAATAATTTGTTCATTACATCATCTGTGAGGATTTTTTCATGTCAGAACGTTGTTTGATTAAAGAACTAGTTCTGTACCATTGAGCCATGACACAGCCTTTGCAGCCAGAAGCTCCCACTCATCCTTTGCATCCGTCTGGAAACCATGAAGCCAGATCAGAGCCAGAATGGTGGCCCACACTTCGCTGCTGGCCTAATGTATAGAATCAGGAGTCAGATAATTAAATACTAAACAAAGAGACACAGCATACAGATGTACTTTAAGATAAGTGTTTTTGAAAATCAGCTTTTGAAACCATGCCACATGTATGTTTCAAACCCCCCATTAATGTGTCTTATGATGTTTTTAATCACCCACCGGTGCAGGCTTTGAATTTTCCACCTTCTCGCTGCTCTTTCCCAGCGCAGCAGCCAGAGCTGGATCAAGCAGCCAGCAGCCAGATGCTTTCTGGAGGGACACTAACTGCAGCAAAGGGTCTCTGGGTGGCTGCTCAGCAGTTTCATTTCAGCCTCTTCATTCATCAATACTCAAGGGGACAATTGAAAAATAAATAAATAAAAAAAAATTATTTAAATTGATCACTATGAGTTTAATTAATAAAATACTTAAGATGATTTGGTTAGCATCCATGTGGCAATTTGTCATAATCAGGGCTGTTATTTCTAGTTAAGGTAATTAAAATAGCTTTAAATAGTTTTATATTTTGTTGTTCTTTTCTTGATGCTGCTGTGTAATGCCAAAATAAACTGCTGTTTATGTGATTTCTGCTTTTAAATGCTGCATTTGTCAGTTGTCTTTGTGAGTTAACGTCAATAATTTCTCCCTCGAAACCATCAATATGCTCAGAAAGTTTGCCATTATTTAATGCTTCAGTTTTAAATATAACCCATCTATCTTTACTAACAGGGTCTGTACACAGGATTTTAAGGTGACAGCTGAACCATTAATTAAAAAACCCTTTCTTGATCCAGTTGAGTAACCTTATTATAGACATGTTTTTAACCTTCCTTTTTTTCAGTGCAGCATTTGACACCACTACAGAGATTATAACACACTGTTCGTATTAAAGTTACTGCACTGCAGTGGATTGTTCATGTAGATGGAGAGTCTTCGTCACACACAGAAGTTAGGCACAGAGTTCGACAGGGTTCTGTGCTGAGACCAGGACTTTTTTACAGGGATGTAGGGCGCACAAAAATCACACAAAATAAAAAAAGATTCTTAATTAAAGTTAATATAAAACTTAATACAGTTTGATACAGTTTGAGGCATTTCATGGAATATTTCAGTAGCAATAAGATCGTTAATTAATCCACAATCATATTTATCTGACCTCTGAACTAATGATAAATAAAAGTTAATTGAACTGAATTAAATTCTATCCCAGAGAAAACATTTAGTCACACATTAAAAACAGCAGTTAAAATTAAATTGGAAAACAATCAGTACATCTTTATAACATGTGTACACCTAATGCAAAGAGGTCAAAGCAGATACCTCCATCAGTGCACCTCTCGCTGAAGTCCTCACGTTTTAAAGCAGCCTGCATGGTTATAGGACATACTTTGTTACCACAGTGATCACACCAAAACAGTTTAGATTTCTAATCTAAATTAAAACAGAATTAAAACTAGTTTTTTTCATTACACACTAAATTCATCAGCAAATGAAAGTGGTGCAGGATCTCATTGGACTTGAGCCTGAGTGCAATGTGCGAATGACCTGAATTGTTCATGTGTAACATGAGCCACTCCTTTCACATCCTGTGATCCAAACAAAGTTATAAGATCTCGTCTGAGTCCTCATCCAGAAATGCAACTCAAAACGTTTCTGCAGCATCCCCAAAACTACCTAGAAGACACAAACCAGCCCAGGCAGTTTCCTCAGGCTGTAAAACTGTGGAAATCATTCTCTACATTTTACTAATAAAATGGTTAATGGCAAAAAAATAAATTGAAAATTGCTAATAGACATCTAATAGTATCAGTAATAAGCAAATTCATGGCTTTGATTTATTCTGGTGGCATATAAGACATAAGAGGTGTTTTAGCCTTAGTCACTGTGTGCTCCAATGTGTGTTGAACTCTTGGAGAGAAAATAAAGAACAATAATAACAAGAGATTTAAGCATCAAATAGGCTCAATAGCAGTTTTCATATAGTCAAAAAACAAACAACAGGGGCCTGTGGGTTGTTTTGTATGAGTCACTCTGCCTTATCTAGTAATTAAAATAACTCCAGGTACAACAATAAACTGCTGTAAAAAGTAATGGATCAATAATATCATTCCAATTTAATTATGGCATACAGTTGGAAAACAAACAATTTTTAGACTCTAGTGCAGCACCATAATATGTAAAACCACCTGTGTTAGAGCAGAGGTGATGGCACGCAGCTCTGTTGTTACTACTTATTGTTCCTTCCAAGTGAACACAGTGGCCAAATTTCTTACTAGTCTGCTATCTGCTGTATCAACACACAGGGTTAGCCTACAATATAATAGTATGATGTAATAATATGAAATCAAATGATTTGTCCATGATGCTCAATCTGTGGTGAAAACAAGAAGGATTTGAAAGTGGTTATTGATGTAGAAGTACTCTTACTGTGTTTGTAAAGGTAATGAACATTGTACTCACATACACAAAGATGAAAGATACACATCAGAAAGCAGGGGGGAGCACCAAGTACCTTTGTACCACCCACTGAGAAGATAAAAGATTACATTGATGCCACAAGCACAATATGGTTGAACAGGACAAGGTTCCTCCTTGTTGCTTTACACTCACTGGGTACTGGAATATCTCGGTGCAGAAGAGGTCCTTGGATCGCCTCGTTTTTGTCTTTATTGACAGCAATGAAGGCGGTGAAAGAACTGCTCACTCCTGATTGGACACTCAGCTGCACCACCTTCTCCTTCACTCCTCCATCATTCTCTCGCCTGCTGTCTCCCTCTTCCATCTCTAGCGAGCGAATAAGAGTGCGAGCAGCTAACCTGTGGACTGTTATCTACAGACAGGAGCAGGAAGCACAGCTGGAGTTTGTTCTGTATTTCAAGGCTTTGAAAGGTCCATAAGCACATAATGACAAAGATCTCAATGACTGGAACTCAGACAACATAATCCTACAAAAAGTACTTATGCAGTGTGATGCTTTAAGCTCAGTGTAAATGTCAGTATTGTCCACATGCTGCCAATTACACTGCTAACATGTACAAACTAAGTAAACTGAGCACTGTAAAGTCACCATTTAATTCTGCCATCAGACTAACAGCTCATTTACCCAGTGTCTGCTGCAGGTCTGAGACTGAAGTGCAGCTGGTTCTCAGAGGGATGACCTGCCAGGCTGTACTTCACTGTCACACAGCCCTCTGCTGCCTCTGAGCTCTGAGACAGAATTACAGTGTTGGAAAACAATTTCATCTTTACAAAACATCACAAGCATAAATGCAGAGCTCTTTCACTGTGTGCTGCTCCAACCTGTCCAGTGAGCTGAGCATAAATCAGTGACCTCCGACCCTGGAAAACTGCTGTGATTGGTGGAGAGAGGACAGTGACAGACACTTCCTTTGGTAAATCCCATGTGACTGAAACACCCTGCACTGCTGGCTGCAGAGCAAATCGCAGCGACTGCATCACCTGATAAGTACAAGAATTTGAAAAAAATAATTAAATTTGAAAACCCGTCTCCTCCAAATAAAAACATAATGTTGCATTTTTACTGTAATTGTTATGACTTATTGTCTCACTTTTGGTTGCATCCTGTCAGTCCCTGTGATGAACTGAGCGTGACCTCCTCCTTCCTTGGCCATCCCATTGATGAGAGCAGAGCTGGCCCCTTCCCCAATCCCAAAAGAGAAAACACCTTGCAGTACAACAGCTTGTTTTAAAAACACACAGCTTTGGTGCACAGCACATGTCATCATGTTACTGGTGTTTTACCTGTGAGAACCTGAATTCTCCTTCACCAGATCTATCACTTCTTTGGTGTTCCACACCTCTCCATCAGTAAAGACAAACAGCTGAGAGCAGAGTTTAGACACAAGGTCACACCTACAAGCTGAAACAGAACTCTCTGAGAGAGATACATCCAAGCTGTCAGTAACACAACTTGTTTTAAGATTTAGTTGGAAGTTGTGAGAGGAACAGTACGAGCCAGTCAGCAGATCAACCAGTGTATTATTAGTAGATTGTGAATTGATCAGTCTCAACATATATTCTCCTTCTCTATGGTAATGATGTTTGAGTAACTGTGAGAACATTGAAAAGAGGGTGTTACCTGTCTAGGCTGATCGGGAATGCAGGGCTGGCTGTAAATATGTTTGAGGGGCTGCAGGATCTCCGTTCCTCCCAGATTAGCCTCCATCTGCTCAACTTTCTTCAGAGCCTCCTCCATGGTCTTCTCACTATACTCCACACTCTGACTATGAAACACAGAAGTGGTGGATGGTTGCAAAGCACTGCCAAACTCTGCACTGCTGCACTTTCAAAACTGACTTTTAAAAACAGAACAGCAGCTTAGCTAAAAGAGTCTGAAATATTCCAGGAATAACTGTTTCACAATGTGACATCTTGTTTTTAAAAGTTATCAAACCTGATCTGAAGTTTTGTAGAATCATCAAATGGCAAAATCTTATAGAACAATTGGGCAGATATCTTATTACACATTTACACAGAAGTGACAACATTGACTTAAGCACATTTTTGTGAATCACTCATGGGAAGATGTGTTCATATGTGGACCCAAAACTGTAAATATTGAAATAGCAGCCCATTGGTAAACTCTTCAACAGGAGCAGCAGAGTATCCTTAAAGGAAAAGGGAAAACATGGTGAGACCACTGTGTGAGAGGAACACTGAAAGATGTTTATGATTGTAATAAATTATTATGGATACCCTGGCACTGCGGATGTGAGTTTCCTGCTGCTTGCTGTAATTGGTAGCACATCTCATACTTGCAGATCGATCCATTAAGAACACAAACTCTCCACATGAAGCCAATGAAGACATCACAGACTGGGGGAACTCAGGGTACAGACTCACCATCACCACTGGTTCACCCATCAGAGTGCCTGAAAAATGAAAGAGAATTTTTTTTAACATTTTTTACAAGACATTTAAGTGCTGATTAAATTTTTATTTGAAAACCAACAACTTCTTTCACCCACCTGCCTCAGCAGAGGCCTGTCCTGCCTCCACCACAGCAGTGGGCTGGTGGGCATCTTTGTAATAAATCAGCAGTTCAACATCTCTGTCAAACTTGTGTCCTGCAGCCAACTTGACCTGCAGACCACAAACACATTCATATTTAGTTCTCAGTAATCAGTAACAACCACACACAGCAGACACATCAGCGCTCTACCTACCGTGGCCTGGGTTTGATCAGTGCTCAGGTACTGGAGAGGGTCCAGGGAACAGTTGGACTCTACTTTAGAGACTGGACGAGGAGAGGACACTCGGGCAGAGAAAGACAGGCTGTAGGGCACCAGAGAGGCTGGAACAGAAGTCACCTGGACACCTGCTTCTTCACTACCTGCACACAACATCAGGTTAGAAATGCTGTAAATATTGAGGCATTACACACTCAAACCATTTTACCTGAGAAGAACCTGTGGTCCACATGATGCTGCAGCTCAAACAAGAAAAATAAGACTTTTGTTCAGGAAACATAAATATTCTGCAAAAGCTTTTGTTCTTTTCTGTATTCCCATGACGTTATCCTATAAATGGTAATATGACAAATATTGGTACAATAAGGTAAATCTAATAAAAACCCAACAGTGAGTGTGAATTAGTTTATTATGTAGGATTTTACACCAGAACACAAGTCAGTCACACAAAAGAACTAAACCTCTATCATAAACCTCTTTATGATTGTAGTGAAATAAAGGAAACCCTGTATAAAATTTGGTTTACTGTCATTTAGTTAACACAGTTTGATGATATAAAATCGTAACAGGGAGAGTCAGTGTTTTCCCACAAACACTGACCTGTGAAAAACTAACTACACCCCATGATTTAAGAGCTCGTACAGCCACCTTTAGCAGCAGTAACTCAAAGTAACTGCTGTCTGCATCTGTCTCTGATGTCATTGTGGAGGAATTTTGGTCAATTCATCTTTAAAAGATTTTTTCATTTCATTGAGGTTTTCACACATTTGCTTATTCGCAGCTCTCTTCAGGTCCAGCCACAGATTTCAGTCAGGTTGAGGTCTGGACTTTGAGGTTGACAATTTTTATTTATTGGCTTTATTGTTTCTTCGTGTCTCTCTTTCTACTGAAGACACTGGATGGCAAAAGGCTTAACGCTGGTGCTCTCCACTGACCCCTCCCTTTCTCATTTCCTTAGCGTAAGGGGGGAGTAAACTATTGCGTCAAGTAGCCAGCCGAGGCGCATCGTCTTGTACGTCTGCAGCATTAGAGCCCCGTGAGGAGTTAGCAAACTAAAGAAACGCTATTTGATATTGGGGGAGAAAACCCAAAATGAAATTGGTTTCAAAGTCGAACGCAACAGCAGCAGTGTGGGAGCACTTCGGATTTAAACCAAATGACCGAGGTGAACCGCTGAACCTTTGCGAGCCGGTATGTCGCATTTGTCATAAAACAGTAGCACCTAAGAGCAGCAATACAACCTACTTGCACCTGCACCTAAAGCACAATCATCCAAAGCAGTTTTCCCAGCTGGGGAAAAAAAAACTACAACCGGTGGGCCGTCTCCGTCTTCAAGTTCCCGACAGTCCACATTGGAGCATTTAATTGACAGACAGCATACAAAAGGATAGTGCGAAAGCGTAATTCGCTTAATCGTTAAAGAGATGCTGCCCTTTAATATTGCTGAAAAGCCGGCTTTTTGTTAGTTTGCACTTTTTGTTTATGAAACTGGCAGTTTTGCCCATCATCTCTATTTAAAACTAATGATTATTATTTTTTGAAGGGCAATTTGGTTTACGGACTTTTGTTGAATGTAGTTTTATTTCAAGTTTGTTTTTTGTTGTGTTTAGTTTGTATTCAAGTGCATTTTTTGTTAACAGATATTGAGAGTCCATTTTAGTTTTGTTTTTATTTTTGTTTATTTTGTGTTTCAGTTTAAGTGTTCTTTTGAAATTAAAGTTTTTTGATCTTTGAGAGGATGTACTAACATTATTATGTCATTATCATTACTAGTTTAAAATGGTCTCCAAACAATATTATCGTTTATCGCAATACTTTTTGAGACAATTAATCGGCCACCAAAATTTGTTATTGTGACAGGCCTACTCCACGGTGCTCAGGTCCAGTGGCTGCAAAACAAACCTAAATCATCACTCCTCCACCACCATGCTTGACTGTATGACGTGTGTGCTGATATGTTGTGTTTGGTTTTCTGACACTGTGCATTATTGTCAAATATCTCCATTTTGGGGCTTGTCAGTCCAAAAGACTTTGTTCTAGAAGTCTTGTAGTTTCCTCAGATGCAACTTTGCAAGCCTAACCTCTGCTGTCATGTTCTTTTTAGAAAGATGTTGTCTCCTGCAACTCTCACAAAAAGGCTACACTTGTTCAATCTTTTTCTAACTGTCATGAATTTTAACATGCAAACTGAGGCTGGTAGAATCTGAGATGTAGCTCTTGGGTTTCTTTTTTTTTCAGTTTCCCTGAGAGTGTACTAATTCACCTGGTTCTGTGTTCACCCCTGAGTTTGAAGATTTTATTTTTTATTTTTTTTAACACTTTGTGTTCCATCAGTGATGTGAAGGTTGGTTTAAGACTTTCCCTGGTGTAGCTTAAGCATTTCTGGTCCAAATATTTTGAAGTTTCCTACCCTGAGGTTGGTATCGAGGGTTGAGCACAGCAGGCAGACAGAACCTCAGCCCATCATCAGCCTGCACAGCCAGCTCAGTGACGTACTCCAACCTGATGGAGGCGCTCTCTCCTGGAGGCAGACTGCCCACACTCAGAGAGAATATATCTGGACTCTGCTCACTCTCCTCCAATAGGAAGGCCTGCTGACCAGAGCTCAGAGCATCATCATACTCCTCACGAGCCTGAAGGACGGAGACACATGTCAGTATCATTCACTGTGTTTATTGTTGTCTTTAATCTTACTTATAATGAGGTCATATTTACTGTCCAGCTCACCTCCTGTTTCTCCTTCACCTCAGCTACAATCTGTGTCTGTCCAATCTTAGCACTGAAATGACAGACAGCAGCATCTCCAGGCAGAGGGAAGACAAAAACAGCCTCTAATGGTTTGTCCTCCTTGTTCTCATAGTTCAGAGTGGAGACCACTGTAGCCACATGGTCCCTCACCTCCAGCTCCACCTCAATGCTCTTCAGAGGAACTGAGAGAGAAAAAGAATTATGACAAATATATAGACCATACAACAAGATATTATTATGAGCCATTATAAATAAATACACATTCAAAGATTTCATTAATGATTAATGAAATGAGGCTGCAGAGAAAACAGAAGTCTCTTTGTTTTCTATCAGTACCTGGTTCCTTCTTCAGAGTTAGCAGACCGCAGCAGTTCATTATTGTACCTGTGAAACAAGAACATTTGAACTCTTAATGTTGAAATTTTACTACTGTGTATTCTGGGTATTCCTTAGTCACTCCATTCAAGGCAAAACAATTGACATGCACAAAGAAAGCATTCAACAACAAGATAAACACTCTCCCTACTCACGGATTCTGCATGCAACCACACCAGAGATCAGGTGAATATATTTCATACTCATTCATTAAACACCACCACTCCTAATCCAAGGAATACACATGCAACACCACATGGCTACCAAATACCGTTAACTGCATATGGCTTCTATATTTAGCAATAATAATGATAATAAAAAGAATATTTGATGTAATTTATAAATATTTACACGTGAATTTCATCACATGATGTTTTCATTCTGATTATGATGACGTTAGAGACAGGCCCGGATTAAGGTGGGTCTGGGCCCCGGGGCAAGGAGATTGACAAGGGCCCCCCTCCCGCTCCGAGCCCATACCAACCCAACCCCCACCCACCCCCCCCCCCCCCCCCCCCCCCCCCACCCACCCCCCGACACACACTCCCGTACAAAAGTCTCTTTCTGCTCTTCCTTCGTGCAAAATCATCTACCAACTCATCAAAGTTCAGCTGTTGCACAAACTGTGATTCAATTGCAAGAAGTGAGAGGGAGTTCAGACGATTTTGGGTCATTTTCATCCTGAGCTCATTTTTATTCGAGCCATTCTGGAGAATGACCGTTCCCCTTCACAGTTCGTAATTGGCAGAGTCAAGAACAGTCGAAGTGCGATGTAAAGACTTGGAAAAGTGGACTGCAAATCCAAATTTACCACGGTCTTTAGCATTGTATTTGGGCATCTTTGTTCTTTTGGAATGAATGATTTGAATTGAACAAGTTCATCTGCCAGGCTCATGGTTAGATCAGTGGGATATGCTGCAGCAAGTGCTTCGGCCCTTGAAGTGAGCTCACTGATTGACATATTATCAGGCATGAAAAGAACATGAAAAAGATTGGTCAAGTGTGTGTATGCAGTTAACCGATGGTCAAGACAGGACACAAGCTTGTCAATTAGAACATTGAACGTTTCAATTCGAAACTTTTCTTTTCCACCTAATTTAACATCTGGCTCTGCACTTTCATCAGCCATATGTTTGCGCTTCTTTGTGCGCTGGAGATCATGTCTGTAGTTTTGGGAGACTGAATCAGTAACACTTAAGGCTGATCTTTCAAAATGGGCAAAATTGTCTCTCTGTGCTGCCACAAAATCACAAAGAGAACTGAGAAGCTGTGTTGCCGTATTTATGTTGATGTTAGGCTTCTGTAACTGCAGGCTTGTGGCTTGGAACCGCTGCAGTATTGTATCCCAAAAGTATGCCATGACAGCTATCTCTAGGGTGTCCAGCTTGCCACAAAGTGCAGAGGCCGCACTTCTAGTGTCACGTTTCTCCTGTGGATCTTTGGAAATATTGTTCAGTGAATCTCTCAGTTGTGCATAATATTTCCACAGAGCATTGTTGATTCAGCTCTTGCACTCCAGCGAGTGCCTGACAAGGACTTCAGTGTGAGTTTCACATTTGTATTTCTGAAAACCTTTCCCCACCTGTGTGTTGAAGAGGCACAAAATGTGTACAAAGATTGCAGGAAGTCAAAGAAACGCCCAGCTTCTGGGCTACTGTCAACAGCATTGACACCAACTAAATTCAATGAATGCGCAGCACAGGGGACATAACAAATCAATGGGTTTATGCGTTTCAGATGAGCTTGAACTCCATTGTACTTTCCTGACATATTACTTGCATTGTCGTCAGACTGGCCACGACAGTTACTTATGTCTAGGCCCAGGTTCTCCACCATTGCAACAACACATTCAGCCAAATTGCTCCCGCTATGATTCTCAATAGGCTCGAAACCCAGAAACCACTCAACAACGTCTCCCCCAGCTTCAACAAATCTGAAAATAAAAGTGAGTTGGTCCACATGTGCAAGATCGGGAGTGGAGTCAACGATAACAGAAAAGTATTTGGCCTCTTTTATCTCACTGAAAATCGCTTCCTTTGTTCTTTCTCCCATTAAGTGGATAAATTCCCCACAGATTGTGGATGAGAGATAGGACACAGAGCCTTTGCCCTTGCCTCCAAACCTTTGGAGATGGTCAGCTAGAAAAGGGTCAAATTTGGCCAACAGTTCGATAATGCCTAAGAAATTACCATTGTGAGGTGATCCAAACTGCTCGTCATCTCCCCTGAACGCAAGGCCCCTCTCTCCCAAAAACTGAATTACAGCAACAACTCTTCTCAAAACGTCCCGCCAGTATTGCCTTTCTGCATCAATTTGTTTCATAAGATCAGAATCAATTCTTCCTGTGTCTTTGGAACGACTGTGTAATGCTAACATGCAAGCCCTATGCTCCTCATTCCTCTCATGCTCACCGATACGCTCAGAATGTTTCCAATCAGAAAACCCATTGACAAATGCATTGCACTTACTTGAGAACAGTTTGCAAGCAAAACAATAAATGCAACCAGAGGAAGGTGAGTAAAGGAGCCACTGCCTTTCCACAGACTGACCATTAGGTAGACAGCATTTGACTAAGGAATTTGTGAAACTCCTAGTGCCACCCCCCATGGTCATATCTCTAATTGAGGCAGGGTACTTTTCACTCCGATTTTGAAAAGCAACTGCTCCTCTACTAACCAGAATCGACTTAGCCTGTTCAGTAATGGCATTTGGCCACAAAGCAGGGTCATTAACGGTTTCACACCAGGAGTTTGAGGTCCTAGCTGCTAATGGGATCCTGGTCTCAGTGTACTCCTCCTGGTCTGACAGTGAGTCTGCTGTTGTAAGAGTACACGAGTCTGGAATGGCTGTGGTATTTGAGCATGAAGCAGAAGATCCATGACTGGAGATGGTGTCCCCAGCTTCTGGGTGGAAATTGAGCTCTGTGTGTGGCCCTGAAGCCTGAGCCTGAGAGGCCAGGTCTACACCGGATTGGATCTGTGTGGGCTCCGGCATGATCAAATCAGTGGTGCTCTCTACACTGCTGCAACTCGGACCACTGATGACATTATCAACATTGGTATCAACATTGGATTCCTTTGGCTTATCAAAAAAGCCAGAAATCGAAGGCACATTTTTTAAGAAGTCAGCCTGTTTTGCCTCTCTGTTTTTTTTGGCTCTTCGCTTTGAAGCGCCACTTTTTTGTTTGCAATCCATAGGCCTACTATTAATGACAGTTGCAAAAAAAACCAAAAAAAAAAACAAGACAAACAAAAAACCAAGTCGCCACTGGCTCTGTGAAAAGTCACTTGATGACAACACGATATATGATTAAGGGCAGAAGCTAGATAAAGGTAATATCTCAACCGTGTAAGACTTCCTAAGACAGAACAGAATATGATGAAATGATTAAAATGGGAAAAAGTCGCTTATCAGCTTTTTAGTTATTAAAGATGGCCAAAAGTTGCAGTGTGAAGCTTAAAGGCAGAAAGTAGCTGTTGTTTACATATCAAAACTAATAGGCAATGTCGCTAAATTCACTAAATGAAGTTGCCAGAGAATGGCCAAATACAATACAACACTCCTTAAAGTTCGGAAGGTGTTATATTTAAACACGAAATACACTAGCCTTTTAAGGTAGGCTTTTAACCTTTAAAGGTGTAATGTGATATGCGTATAATGTGATATAGTACACAATAATAAAATATAAATGTATACAAGCCTTTAAAAAGGCTGTTGAATATTAAACTACATATGATGATATAGTATGATATAATATAATACAATATAATATAAATGTATACAAGCCTTTAAAAAGGCTGTTGAATATTAAACTATACGTATAATGATATAGTATAGCTTAATATAATATGATACAAATGAATGCAAGCCTTTAAAAAGGCCAAGGTCAAGTTCTGAGTGAACAGAAGTGATGCAGGGGGTTATATATATAGAGACAGAGCCAAAGTCTCCGCCCCTTCTTTCAGTCCACTACTTGTGGCCAATTCAGTGACTTTTGATGGTCCCTGGCGACTAAAAATGTCGTGTAGCGCCTTTGGCAACTTTTTGGTCAGCTGATGACTCAACTCATCTTTTCAGTGGCATTGTCCGTTGATTCTCGCTATCCCGACATGCCGCTATTCAGACAACTAATGTAATAAATATTTGCCTTTACTGACGGTTAGGGTTAGGAATAGTTTTAGGGTAAGGCATATGCCTTTATTGACGGTTAAGGTTAGGAATAGTTTTGGGTTAGGCACATTTAATTAAACAGTGTGTCAGTAATGAACAAAACCAAAACATACCGCTATGCCGACAATAGAAATCAATGGCAATAGCGACATGCACCTGGCATAGTCATTGTTTTTCAGCATAAATGTAACTGTGCTGCTATCAGAAGTGTTTCTCATGGTGAAATAGTGCTGCAGATTAGCTCTAATCTTTAAAAATTGCTAGCATTGCACTTTTGCATTATGAACGCAGCCATGCATGCACGTTTTCTAGAGATGAGCGTTGTGTATGATGCTTTGCCGTCATATGTCACGTCATGACGTCATCTGGCGATTTTTCAGAGAGCCAATAGTGACTTTCTGTGATTTCCACAGGAAAATCCATATTGGACATCCAAATTTGTTCATATGGACATATGCAAGCGAAATCTGCAAAGTTGAGAGGTACAAAACCTTGTGTTCTTAAGGTGAATATCTACTGGTGTATTACTCTCCCCAAAGAGAACTAATAGGTTATAATGACAAGTGAATCACCATGTCATTTTGTGTGCAAACAATATTGTGCAGGAGCGAAATCACTTCCCACAGAATATAGATACAAGTTCTGCTAGCTCTCTACTGGGGCCAGCGTTAGGCCCAGGATATGCTGTGGTCACAAAGCGACAGTGTTGCTAGGTCTAGTAACTTGTGCGCATCTCTAGCGATAAAAGAAACCATCTATTGACTTTGGCGATTTTATGGCGAATCTGGCTACTTGTCTTTTAAGTGACAAAAGCATTATTTTTCAACACAACTGTAGCCCTGCGCCACTGTCAGAAGCCATTCTAATGGAGAAATAGGGCAGCAGATTAGCTCTGATCTGTAAAAAGCTGCTAGCACTGCCTTGGTTAGCAATACCTATTCCGACATCCCGCTATGTCGACATGTCGCTATTCCGACACTTCTTCACTGATGGTTAAGGTTAGGAATAGTTTTGGGTTAGGCACATATCGCTATGCCGACAATAGACATCAATTGTCGGCATAGCAGCATGTCGCAATAGCGACATGAATCCCACTGCCTTCTTGTAGGATAGTCGTAGCCGTGCACCCGTTATAACGCTGTGACATTATACATAATGTCATGACTTTATCTGGCGACTTCTAGCGACTTTTGAGAGAGTCAATAACAACTTTCTGTGATTTTCTTAACAATACTGAGTCCACTGGAAAATCGACATTGGAAATCCAAATTTGTTCACTGAAAAATACAGTTGCTCTTTCAATGACATAAGTCTTTAAGTACAATATAATTTATTCCAATACAGTTATAATATTATGTAAATGTCTATGAGCTTTTAAACAAATTGTTGGTGGCTAAATCTGATATGTGAGATATTAATAAAATAATATTGATAGAAGTTTCGATAAATGGATTTAAGAATATTAGATTCAATTTTCACTTAACTGTGGGACATATGGAAGCGTAATCTACAAAGTGAAGTGGTACAAAACCTGGTGTTCCGAAGGTGAATGTCTACTTGTCTATTACTCTCCCCGAAGACAACTAATAGGTATCATGACAAGTGAATCACCATCGAAATCACTTCCCACAGAAAATAGATACAAGTTCTACTAGCTCTCTACTGGGGCCAGCGTTAGGCCCAGGATACGTTGTGGTCACGAAGCAGGTGTTGTCAATTGAGAAACTTTGCCGTTAGATTTAGTGACTTGTGGGGGTTACACCTCTCCATTACGAAACCCCGCTACTCCGAAACCCGAAACCGGGGGTGCATATCCCTAACCCCTTACCCTAACCCTAACCCCGTTCGGAGTGGCGGGGTTTTGGAAAGGAAAAACGTCCGCACTTGTGGGCATCCCTAGCGACAAAAAAACATTTAGCAACTTTCGCAACCTTTTGGTGAATCTGGCTGCTCGTCTTTAAAGTGACAAAAATTATTGTTCTCAACATAACTGTAGCTTTGCGCCGCTGTCAGAAGCATTTCTAACGGTGAATCAGTGCTGCAGATTAGCTCTGATCTGTAAAAATCCGCTAGCACTGTCTTCTTCTACTACAGACATAACCGTCCCCACACGTTTTCTAGAGATTGGCATTGCGTGCATGGTGCTGTGACATCATACGTAATGTCATGATGTCATCTGGTGACTTTAAGCGACTTTTCAGAGAGCCAATTGCGACTTTCTGTGTATTTTAGCAGGACTGAGTCCACTGGAAAATCCATATTGGTTTTTCTCTTACAATGGCTGCCGTTCCTCATGGCCCAGGGATCCTCTGGTTGTCGTCCCCCATGCCCCAGGGGCCCTCTGGTTGCCATACATCATGGCTCAGGGGCCCTCTGTTTGCCATATTCTGTGGCCCAGGGGCCCTCTGGTTTTTGTACTGCATGGCCCAGGGACCATCTGGTTGCCATATCCTGTAGCCCAGGGGCCCTTTGATTGCTGTCCCCCTAGGCGCTCTAGTCGCCGTACCGCATAGCCCAGGGGCCCTTTGATTGCCGTTTCCTGTGGCCCAGGGGCCCTATGGTTGCCATATCCCGTGGCTCAGGGGCCCTTTGATAGCCGTCCCCCGTGGCCCAGGGGCCCTCTGGTTGCCATATCCCGTGGTTCAGGGGCCCTTTGCCATCCCCCGTGGCCCAGGGGCCCTCTGATTGCCGTCCTCCGTGGCCTAGGGGCCCTCTGGTTGCTGTACGACATGGCCCAGGGGCCCTCTGGTTCCTATGTCCTGTGGCCGAGGGCCCTCTGACTGCTGTCACTCCCCCCAGCCCATTTCAGTTAACCCTTATAGACTAAAGAAGTACAACTAAAGAAGATCCTAGAATAGAGGGCTCTATCGCAATCAGCATCGACATCGGTATCTGGATTGTTGTTGGGCCCCCCCTGGGCCCCCTGGATCCATGGGCCCCGGGGCGCCAGCCCCACTCGCCTGGTCGGTAATACGGCCCTGGTAGGAACGTAGATCGACCAGTAAATCGAGAGCTTCGCTTTTACACTAAGCTCCCTCTTCACCACGACAGACCGGTGCAGCGTCCGCATTACTGCAGAAGCAGCCCCGATCCGTCTGTCAATCTCCCGTTCCCTTCTCCCATCACTCGTGAACAAGACCCAGAGATACTTGAACTCCTCCACTTGGGGCAAGAACTCGTTCCTGAGCCGGAGAGGGTCACAGTCGATCATCTTAAATAACACTTATGAATACAAAAAACCCACAAAGTTTATAGAGTCCCCATGATTTGTATATTCCAGCTTTTAGTGGCTATACAGCACCAGTGAACCTCTTACAAAAAGATTCACCTGTTTATCTTCTATCATAGCTCCTTCAGCAAACATGCTCTGTCCTCCAAGAACATTTTATGAGATGAGACATCCTGTTAGATGCCACATGGGGATAATTTTCTGGTCCATAGATACAGAGGAGAGAGGAGACTCAAAACTGAGAAATGAGAAACCCAAACTGTGACATTAGGTAAATGGATAGACAAACTGCTGGGAATCAACAACTCTTTATTCCCAACAGTTCTACATCACCTGAGTTTACAGATTAATTTGTTCCTCCTGTTACAATTATGCTCACCAGTAAAATCACAGCAGGTATGTCACCTATAGTTAAATCTTTGCACTATAAACATTCATACAAACCTCCCTGAACTCAACAAAAAAAGGATAAGAGAACATAACAGACCATAACTCATCATTAGAAACAACATGTTTGTCTTTTATTTTGAAACTCTGACAACCAACCACTGATTGTTATTCTTTTGGTTCAATTTATTCTTCATTGGATTGTATGTTGTTATTTTTACACAGTACTCAAGATAAAAAAGTCAATTTCTTTTTGTTCGGTCACAGGACATACAGTTGTAGCCACCGAAAGTTTCCGGCCGATCCGTGACGCGACCTTGGCCGGTCCTTGGCCGATTCGTGGCCGAACCTTGGCCTAAACGCAATCCCCCGCTAATGACGTAGGCATTCCGGCCACTGGTGGGAACGCCCCTAAGCAGTATTTGGGGAAAATGGTGGTAATGTCTTGTTTATCCACCAGGAGGAGCAGTAATAGTGGAAGTGCATTCATTTACAGCCCGCTGTATACTGTACCAAGGAAACCCGGTCTCACGGCAGTTCGTGCAATAGTCAGGAAATTTAATCTATTGATTCGTGCTCATGAACACGAATTCCCTCTTTTTTTCGTGTTACTCAGCACGACTTATAACCTGCCTGAAATGCAGTGGGATAATGTTCGTGCCTCTGAGCACGACTTCTAAGCTGCAGTATAAGCTGAATTTTTTTTATTTTTTTTGCCCATGTCCCCCACTTTTCCCCCCTTTTCTTTTGAACTGGAAACTCAGACGCTGAATTATGCCTTTACTTGCGATCCTTAACCGCCACTTTTCCTTTTGACATGAATTTCTCCTTGTTTCATTTAATGTGGGGTGCTGCTTATGGTTGTAACGAGGCCATTTGTAAATGCAGAAAGCAGCACCATCAGAGCCTGAAGGCAACCATCATGGTTTCATGTTATTTCTAGTAAAAGTCACTTTTTTTTTCTTTTTTTTGCTTGATCCATAAAGATAGACAGAAAAATGTTTTGGACACATATCTGCAGAAACATATTTCACTGTCAGAGGTCTTTATTCCTCTTCTTTTTATCGTGGTTCAGTCACATAAATAAAATCTTATTAAGTATCAGACATCATCTCTTCAGAACAGAGGAACAAAAAAGACTAAATTATTAAATTTGTTCACTTTGGGTTAATTGTTATTTGGAATGTCATAAAACAGACAGTTTTTGCAAATTCAGACTCAACTCTAACTGTAATCTGTAAAAAAACAAGGAAGGGTCATTAAAACCAGCACAAGAGGTAAAAACTGGTTTTCATTTGATTTCTATGTATCTCAAACACTCTAAAATTAAACACATGATGATTAAATCCATTAAATCCAGCGTCCTACCGGCCTGGCATCGGGGTGGATGACGCCATCATCTACCTCCTGCACCGAGCTCTGACCCACCTGGAGAAGCCTGGAAGCACTGTGAGGATCATGTTCTTTGATTTCTCCAGTGCTTTTAACACCATCCAGCCAGGACTTCTGAGAGACAAGCTGGAACTGTCAGGAGTGGACCACCACATCTCCGAGTGGATACTGGACTACCTCACTGACCGCCCACAGTACGTGAGGACACAGGGCTGTGTCTCTGACAGGCTGGTCTGCAGTACGGGGGCCCCACAGGGAACTGTGCTGGCACCGTTCCTCTTCACCCTCTACACTGCAGACTTCTCCATCAACTCCCCACGCTGCCATCTGCAGAAGTTCTCTGACGACTCTGCCATAGTTGGCCTCATCACAGGTGAGGATGACTCAGAGTACAGACAGTGGACTCAGGACTTTGTGGACTGGTGCCAGCGGAACCACCTCCTGATCAACGCCGCTAAAACCAAGGAGCTGGTGGTGGATTTCCGCAGGCGCAGACCCACCACACGGACACCGGTGAACATCCAGGGAGTGGACATTGAGATAGTGGACTCTTATAAGTACCTGGGTGTTCACCTAAACAATAAACTGGACTGGACTCATAACACTGATGCGCTCTACAGGAAGGGTCAGAGCAGACTCTACCTGCTGAGAAGGCTGAGGTCTTTTGGAGTGCAGGGGACACTCCTGAAGACCTTCTATGACTCTGTGGTGGCATCAGCCATCTTCTATGCAGCAGTATGTTGGAGCAGCAGCTTGTCTACAGCTGAGAGGAAGAGGATAGACAAGCTCATCAGGAAAGCCAGCTCTGTCCTAGGATGTCCTCTCGACTCAGTGCAGGTGGTGGGAGACAGAAGGACTCTGACCAAAATAACATCACTGATGGACAAGGTCTCCCATCCCATGCATGAAACTGTTGCTGAGCTGGAGAGCTCCTTCAGTGACAGACTGCTGCATCCTAAATGCACAAAGGAGCGTTACCGCAGATCCTTCCTCCCAGCAGCTGTAAGACTTTATAACCATCACTGCTCCCAACAAAAACCACAATAGCCTACACAATGTAGGATAATATATAATATACTGTAAATAGTCCGGCCTGTTAAGGTTCAACACACAGGCACATCATGTACATTGTATATAGTGTTATTATTATTAGTAGTATTAAGGTTAATATTGTTTGTTGATTTTATATATATTCTTTTCTTAATAGTGTGAATTATTATATCTTTATTTATATTTATAATAACTGCGGCTGCTGTTACACCCAAATTTCCCCTCTGTGGGACAATAAAGGCTGTTTCTTCTTCTTCATTTTGGGAAAAGTCACGAAATTTGAGTTGATGGGATTTTAACAGTTATTTGAGTTTTAAAATGTTTTAATGATTCACTGCAATTTGGCCATAAAATCATTCATTAAGATACACTTGGTACCTTTTTGTTTAGAAGCTGGTGTGAACTGTGGAAATATTTATTTTAGCTGTTTGGAGAGCAAAAGGAAGAGCAAAAAGTGCACTAAAAAAGGAGCTCTCTCCCAATTTTACCACTGCCTTTTATCGCCCAAACTCACACCTCCCCCTGCTGTTATCAGGACCAGTGGGCATAGACCACCATCCTACCCCGCCCTTCTATCCACATTTTCACTAACTTGAAACACTTTTAGGGTGGTCTTATCTCAATACACAAATTTACTCCCTAACATTATTACAGTAGCTCAGGTGGGACTTCAACTCCCCGCTGCTCGACCTCCACACTGGCAGAGCTGTGTCAAAAGTGCACTGTGTACAAAGGTGAGCCTCTAAATATGAATGAGTGCAGTTCTACTAGTGGAAAAAACCCAAGGCCCTGGGCAGAGCAGGCCTCAGTCCTTTCCACTCACCTAAAGCATGCAGTGTTCCAGTGTGTGAGTGACAATATAAGTGACAAATAATATATAATGTGACCATTAATCCAGTGTGTGTGATTAATATATGTAACAATACATGATATAAAATATTGATAGTAAATACTGATGTCAAAATGATAAAAATACACCACAGTACTCAGAGTAGTTCTGACATTTTTTACAGTCATAAATCCAAATTAGGTGCAAACATCAAATACAATCAACAATAAAGAATCCATAGATAGATAGATTAGATTCCCTAATTTCTTTTGGGATCAATAAACTATCTATCTATCTATCTATCTATCTATCTATCTATCTATCTATCTATCTATCTGTAATATGAAAGAGCACTGAATCAAAGGCAGTATGGTGAGAGTAGATCTGCTTCTGTTCATCAGTCCTGAAGGTGAAGCCACGTTAAGAAATCCCTCAGAGCCTCAGAGCTTCTTTCTTCACGCTGCAGCCCAACAGGACATTTCCAGCTTCCACACACTCTGTCACACATGGTGCTAAAAACACAAAAACAGAGTCATAAGAATGGCTTTGGGGAGGAAAAGCTTACTATACCATCACACGGTGTTTAAAATAATAATTTGCTATCATCTTGGTTTCTACCATTCTGAGCACGGAGCCATGATGTAGCCTTCATAGCCAGAAGCTCCCACTCGTCCTTTGCATCCATCTTTAAACCATGAAGCCAGATCAGAGCCAGAATGGTGGCCCACACTTCACTGCTGGCCTAATTCAAACAGTCAAAAATTATCAAATAAAACAGAACACACAAAAAATGATCTTTCTTTGTACAACTAGCAGTAGCAGCTAGTTTAAACAGCTCCCTTGTCACAAGGGGTCACCAAAGCTCTGCATATTTGATGCCCTTCCTGATGCAGCCATAAAGGGATTTGTGTCTACTGCTGGAAATCTGCCATCTCCAACTGTGATAACATAAATAATCTAAAATAATGTGTTAATATACTTTCACAACAACTGCTGAGTGATGAGGGAAATACTTTCTCCTGCTGTGTGGTTACTTAGTAAAAATTAGACTTTGGTGCAGCTCAGTGGGTGCTTAGGAGAGAGAGTACCACCAGTACTTTGGCCTCTGATATACACGTTTATTTTCATGCAGCGAGGCAGGCCTACATTTAGTCTGACTTCCTTTTCATTTGTTGTATGTTCTCTTGTCTTTCCATGTGTTTAATTACATCCTGTGTTTTTGTCCAAATCATGCTTTCAAATTTAGTTTACAACACCTCACATGATCATTTTGTTTTATTATTTAAATTGACAACAACCCACCTTTGCAGGCTTTGACTTTTCCACCTCCTTGCTGCTCTTTCCCAGTGCAGCAGCCAGAGCTGGATCAAGCAGCCAGCAGCCAGACGCCTCCTGGAGGGAGACTAACTGCAGCAAAGGGTCTCTGGGAGGCTGATCGGGCACAGCAGCTGGTGAAATGAAAATATAATAATATAAAAAAACAGACAGAAATAAAAACTGGATCTGATTATGGCGCTAGATGAGAAGACTAAAACTCTACATGATAAACTCCATAAACCACCACACCACAAACTGTGTTACAAATAAAACATTACTTGCTTCATTTGAATATCTGCCAAATATTTAATAATTATATAAAAGATCAATACGCAAATCAAATGTTTTCAATTGCTTGAAGACATGAAAGAAAAATAGAAACTGGCAACAAGGTTGCTGTTTCTGTCAGCGTAGTGTCCAGAGGCTGGAGGCACTACCTGGAGACAGTACACCAGGAGACGTGGAGGAGGCCGTAGGAGGGCAACAACCCAGCAGCAGGACCGCTACCTCCGCCTTTGTGTAAGCAGGAACAGGAGGAGCACTGCCAGAGCCCTGCAAAATGACCTCCAGCAGGCCACAAATGTGCATGTGTCTGCACAAATGGTTAGAAACTGACTCCATGAGGCTGGTATGAGGGCCCAACGTCCACAGATGGGGGTTGTGCTCACAGCTCAACACCGTGCAGGATGCTTGGCATTTGCCAAAGAATACCAGGATTGGCAAATTCGCCACTGGGGCCCTGTGCTCTTCACAGATGAAAGCAGGTTCACACTGAGCACATGTGACAGACGTGACAGAGCATGACCGGTTTGGGAGTGGGTCAGTAATGGTGTGGGGTGGCATTTCTTTGGAGGGCCGCACAGCCCTCCATGTGTTCGCCAGAGGTAGCATGACTGCCATTAAGTACCGAGATGAGATCCTCAGACCCCTTGTGAGACCATATGCTGGTGCGGTTGGCCCTGGCCAGGGTCACAAGCTGGAGAGCTGCACCTTGAAGAAGAGCTGCAACGAGCAACACCTTCTTGTCCTGCATGAGGTGGCCATCCAAGCCGGTCCGAGCCTCTTCAAGGGTCCTGCATCTTCCAGTCTGGTTTATGTAGGTCAGTCCGGTCACTCCAGTTGCATCATGCTGAAGATCGTTCCCGTTCGACTACAAAGCGGAGGCAAGACGCTGGACACTCACGCCGTACTGGATGACGGCTCTCAAAGAACCATCCTTCTCCCTCCAGGTATCTTGGTCTGCAGAGACAGGATGAAGTTCTGCCACTCCGCATTATCAGACAAGACGTAATGAAGCTTAATGGAGCATCCATCTCGTTCGAGGTGTGTAATCCCACCGACACTCGGGTGAAATACACCATCTGCCATGCTTTCACGGCAGAAGAGCTCAGTCTAGCAGAGCAGTCCTGCACTGCAGAGTGAGTATCTCTGCAGTGCAGGAGAGGTTTGACTATCTCCATGGGGTGCCAGTGCGAGGGTTCAGCAGAGTCCAGCCTTTGCTCCTCATCGGCTCCGATCACCCCCACCTGATTATTCCTGTACATACAGTACTGCGAGGGCCCCAGGGAAGCCCCATCGCTGTATGTACCCTGCTGGGTTGGACCATAAAGGGACCGACCAACTTCTTAGAAAGTCCTTCCACTGCGACGTCATGTCTCCATGCAGCGTGCTCGTCTCCAAATCATGAATTACGTCGGTATGTTGAGATGCTGTGGCAAGTCGACACCCAGCCGTTCCGGTCTGAGAAGGAGGTAACACGCTCCAAGCAAGATCAGCTAGCTGTCAAAACACTGGACCAGCGAACTGTCTGTGTCACAGTAGATGGCATAGTCCACAATGCTGCACCTCTACTCTGCAGGCCCAAACTCCATGCACCTCCATCGGCGGTGATGCCTTTGTTACGTGCCACTGAGCGGCGCTTAACCAGCAATCCAGATCTGGCTAAGGTCTACAACGAGGAGATCCATAAACTGGAGAGAGCTGGATACGTTGTCAAGATCAGCAGTGACGAAGCAAGCCAGTCGGAGGAGTCATGGTACATCCCACACCACATTGTTCACCACAACGGGAAGGCCAGGGTGGCGTTCAACGGTTCTTTCCGGTACCAGCAAACCGCCCTCAACGACATCCTACTTCCTGGACCTAACCTTGGAGCCCCGCTGCTCAGTGTGCTTCTCCGGTTCAGGGAGTATCCAGTGGTCATCAGCGGAGACATCCGTGGGATGTTCCACCAAATCCAGTTACTCCCTGAAGACCAACCACTCCTTCGCTTCCTGTGGCGTGACATGGAGAAGGAGCGCAGCCCAGACATCTACGAATGGTGTGTTCTGCCCTTCGGTACAGCCTGCAGTCTGTGCTGTGCCATATATGCACTGCAACGGCACGTCAAGACCAACTGTACTGGTAACGAAGAGGTCCTGAACTCAGTCAACAATGCTTTCTACGTAGATAACTGCCTTCAGTCTCTCCACACTCCATCACAGGCCAGACAGCTGATTGACAAGATGAGAGTCCTGCTTGCTGCTGGTGGATTCGACATAAGGCAGTGGGCAAGCAACCGACCAGAGGTTATCGATCATCTCCCATCAGAGACAAGGACTGAAGGCTGCGAACTGTGGCTAACGGCAGAGAGAGTGGATCTGCAGGAATCCACCCTAGGTCTACGGTGGCACTGTTCCTCCGACACACTTGGCTACAAGCACCGCCAACCGGTAGCCAACGAGCCTACACTGAGAAATGTGTACAGAGTTCTGGCTTCTCAGTACGACCCACTAGGGTATGTTATTCCCTATACCACTTGTGCTAAGGTCCTGATCCAAGCCCTCTGGAGGCACGAGCAACAGTGGGATGAGCCCATCACCGGAGAACTACTCTCAGTGTGGCAGGCTTGGGAGAGTGAACTTCCCCACCTTCAGCACATCAGCATGCCCCGCCGCTACACTCCACTCAACATAAGCGCTGACCCTTCGAACGTCGACCTACATGTCTCCTGTGACGCCTCGGAGAAAGCTTATGGAGCCGTTGCCTACCTTCGTATGGAAGACGCAGAAGGGCGTCCACATGTGTCATTCGTCATGGCACGATCCCGGGTCGCACCGCGGAAGCAGCTCTCTATGCCTCGTCTGGAGCTCAGTGCTGCGTTGACTGGAGCACAGCTTGCCAAACTGTTACGCTCTGAGCTCACCCTTACCCTGAGGCACACAGTCATGTGGTCAGACTTGACCACAGTGCTCAGTTGGATCCGATCTGATTCAGCTCAGTACAAGGTGTTCGTCAGAACTCGCATAGCTGAAATCCAAGAGTACACCGATGCCAGCGACTGGAGGTACATTCCTTCCGTCCAGAACCCGGCCGACGACATCACTCGGGGGAAGGCACTGCATCAGCTGGCTCCACCAACCCGTTGTAATGATGGGCCCGCCTTTTTGTACGACTCTCCTAGCCATTGGCCACATAATTTGTTGGCGAGAGTGGAAGAAACAGAGGAGCTCAGGAAGTCCACGTTCTGTGGCCAACTTACAGTCCCTGATACCTGTCCTGATCCACTGCAGTACGACACCTGGTCTAACCTAGTAGACGCTACATACCGGTCTCAACACGGGGCGGCAGCAGCCCCCATGTCTGCTTCTGCTCGCATAGACACAGAGGTAGCTCTCCTGAAGTGAGCGCAAGCAGACAGCTTCTCTGAAGAACTCAGCCCTCTACAGCACGACTGTCCGATTCGACCTAGTAGTCACCTCATATCACTCTCACCAGAGTACGATCCCATTCTTGGTCTCATCAGAGTGGGAGGCTGCCTCCATAAAGCTGATGATCTACCTGAAGACTCGATTCATCCCGTTGTCCTTGCACCAGATCATCCCATCACACAGCTTCTGGTGAAGGACTACAACAATCGTCTCCGACACTCGGTCCCAAGAGAGAGTCTTCGCGGAGATCAGGAGGTCGTACTGGATCCTGACCCTACAATAATACAGAGAAAACCCAACAGTCAAAACGACCCCCTATGAGCAAGCACTTGGCGACAGTGGGAAGGAAAAACTCCCTTTTAACAGGAAGAAACCTCCAGCAGAACCAGGCTCAGGGAGGGGCAGTCATCTGCCGTGACCGGTTGGGCTGAGGGGAGAGAAAAGACATGCTGTGGAAGAGAGCCAGAGATTAATATCAATTAATGATTAAATGCAGAGTGGAGTATAAACAAAGTAAATAAGGTGAATGAGAAACAGTGCATTATGTGAACCCCCCAGCAGCCTAGGCCCTATAGCAGCATAACTAAGGGATGGTTCAGGGTCACCTGATCCAGCCCTAACTATAAGCTTGATCATAAAGGAAAGTTTTAAAGCCTCATCTTAAAATAGAGAGGGTGTCTGTCTCCCGAATCCAAGCTGGAAGCTGGTTCCACAGAAGAGGCGCCTGAAAGCTGAAGGCTCTGCCTCCCATTCTACTCTTAAGTATCCTAGGAACCACAAGTAAGCCAGCAGTCTGAGAGCGAAGTGCTCTGTTGGGGTGATATGGTACTATTAGGTCTTTGAGATAAGATGGGGGCCTGATTATTCAAGACCTGTAGGGAGGAGAAGAATTTTAAATTCTATTCTAGATTTAACAGGGAGCCAATGAAGAGAAGCCAATATGGGAGAAATATGCGCTCTCTTTCTAGTCCCCTGTCAGTACTCTAGCTGCAGCATTTGGATCAGCTGAAGGCTTTTCAGAAAGCTTTTAGGACAGCCTGATAATAATGAATTACAATAATCCAGCCTAGAAAGTAATAAATGCATGAATGAGCTTTTCAGCATCACTCTGAGAAAGGATGTTTCTAATTTTAGAAATATTGCGCAAATGCAAAAAAGCGGTCCTACATATTTGTTTAATATGTGCATTGAAGGACATATCCTGGTCAAAAATGACTCCAAGATTTCTCACAGTGTTACTGGAGGCCAAAGTAATGCCATCCAGAGTAAGTATCTGGTTAGACACCATGTTTCTAAGATTTGTGGGGCCGAGAACAAGAATTTCAGTTTTATCTGAATTAGAAGCAGGAAATTAGGTCATCCAGGCCTTAATGTCTTTAAGACATTCCTGCAGTTTAATTAATTGATGTGTGTCATCTGGCTTCATTGATAGGTAAGCTGAGTATCATCTGCATAACAATGAAAATTGATGCAGTGCTTTCTAATAATACTGCCTAAGGAAGCATGTATAATGTAAATAAAATTGGTCCTAGCACAGAACCCTGTGGAACTCCATAATTAACCTTAGTGTGTGAAGAAGACTCCCCATTTACATGAACAAATTGGAGTCTATGAGATAAATATGATTCAAACCACTGCAGTGCAGTACCTTTAACACCTATAGCAAGCTCTAATCTCTGTAATAAAATGTTATGGTCAACAGTATCAAAAGCTGCACTGAGGTCCAACAGGACAAGAACAGAGATGAGTCCACTGTCAGAGGCTCTAAGACCAGAGGCCGCCAAGCCATCAGGAAGCATCAGCATACTGTGTCGAGTGCTGCAGATGGCGAAGCAAGCCTACAATCCCCAAGATGGCCGACCTACCTGCTGCGTGCCTCCAACTCAACAAACTCCCTTTCTGGTCTACCGGAGCGGACTGCTTCGGCCCGTACGCGGACAAGATAGGAAGGCAAGAGAAAGCATTGGGACATTGTGTTCAAATGCCTCACGTCCTGCTGCATCCATCTCGACTTGATGCCGAGTATGGACACGGATTCCTTTCTCCTCGCCCTCCGTTGCTTCATAGCGCACCGGGGCAAGCCCTACGAGATACTCTGTGAGAGAGGCACCAATTTTCGTGGCGGCAAGAAGGAGCTCCAGCAAGCTCTTGAAGCTCTTGAGCTATTGCTCAAGGAACAGTTGGCCAAACAGTGCATCCTGTTAAGATTCAACCCCCCTCTCGCTCCACACTTCGGGGGAGCGTGGGAGAGGGAGATTAAATCGGTTAAGATCTCCCTCCAGACCATCCTGAAGGACCAAGTCCTCCCAGAGGAGGTCCTAATGACTGTGCTCACTGAAGTTGAGGGTATCCTCAACTCTAAGCCCCTTGGTTACGCATCCTCTGACTTGGCCGATCCTGACGCGATTACCCCGAATCTCCTCCTCATGGGGCGGCGAGATGCTTCGCTACCACAGGCAGTCTACGGTTCCAGTGACCTGCTGAAATGACGTAGATGGAGACACAGTCAGGTGCTTGCCGACCACTTCTGGAGTCACTTCACCCGCAGGTACCTACCTGGTCTACAGCCCTGCCAGAAGTGGAGAACTACTACACCAGACTTGGCGGTGGGCACTGTCGTCATGGTGCTCAATGGTGGTCAGCTCCAGCGAGCGCTGTGGCCTGTCGGGCAAGGTACGCACTGCAGAGGTGGACATCAAGGGCAACCTCTACACCCGTCCTGTCGCCAAGTTAGTCGAGCTTCCTGAAATGCCTGATGACGGAGACCCCAGCGCACAATAATCCAGCAGAGATTTTCCTGTTCTACGTATTCTCTCCACGAATCCGGGGGCGGCTGTGGAAAACTCCCTGCTGGAGTCAGCGTCATAACGCCAGAGACGTCAGTGGTGATGTACCCACGCACTTGTGTGCTCTCATGACTTTGAGGTTACTTAGCTAGCAGACACTTGCCGTGCCGCTCCTGCATTTCGCCATAATGGCAGTATCGTTGTGTGTACGTGTGCGTTGATGACGATGCAAGTGCATCAGTTTTGTCTGTATTCATGTTGTATTTCATCCGCTGCTGTTGGCTACATGCTGTTTAGTCTGTTAACCGTGTAACTTTGGTCTACCGCGAGCTCTAGTTCACTCCAATGGGGAAATGTCTAAGTCTTAAATGGCTCGCTAAACGCTTATTTCTTGGGTTGTAGCTGCATTAATAGTCGGGTTTGGGAGTACCTAAATAGTATTTCCGACCTGTGGTGTTATTTCCACCGTTCTGTAAGTGTTTGAGGCAGTAATTTAGCTTCTAAATGTTGTATTGGCCGTAAGTACGGTTCTGTGCATTGCCATGGGAACGGTTGTCTTTCTAAGCTTTCCAGTGGCAACACCGCTTTGCTATTTGTGGTTTCAAAGCACCATCTTTTGGTCACCAAGTGTATTGTGCTTGAATTTCCCTACGGGTGCCTAGTCTTCACCTATATTGTTCTGCCATTACTTGCCACTTGCAGTAATTTCGTTTCTCTGCCACATTAATGTTACTAGGTGCAACTGTATACCGTATGTATGTATACCGTGTAATATGACTCAATGTGTATATTCTGCATAATTTAGCATAATGTAGAACGTGGTTGTATAGTTTCTAATTACCTTTCTGTATACTTTTACTTCACAGAGACCACACACACACACACACACCTGTATTCTGGCACCCACACTTGGATCTTTATTCACCATACATTGAATGTGTATGCAACAGTTCAATGAAGAATCCAACTTTGATGCTTGTCTGTCAATAAATCTCTCAATATCACCTGAAGTCGCAGCTGTTCTCTGACCGGAGCACATAGCCAGTCGGGGGGGCGACCAGCCATCTACGCAATATAGCTCATGTGCAGTAATCTGTTTCTTAAAAATCCTACAAAAAAATTCTACAACTGTATATACATCCAATTTTAAAAATAATTTTAAATATATGAAACAATGTATAAAGTGAACTTTTCCCTCAAAATCTGTCTGTCAGTGTTGCATCCTCATATTTTCATAACCCTCACTAATCAAGAAATTGCTTGGTCAACTATGTCCCTGAGGACCCCCCTTTAATCTGTGCTGAATGCAACACAACCACGCACGCTCAAGTTGACATATTTTTGTCATAGTTTTGAAAAAACTATTCCTACAGTCACAGCTGGAACATGTCACACCGTCTTCCACTTATGATCATTTTCTTTAACAGCAGGGACTGAATTTAGGTAGTTTAGTGAGGTCATTGGGACAGCTAGCAAGTTACAGTGTACAATGCACTTTTTGTCAGAACATACACGCTCCTGTGTCAACTCCGTCAGACGTCGATTCCATCAGTTCCTATGCCTGACGGAGTTAACAAATCCACAACCTCTTAATATGCTAATATAAAATATTTGTAAAACATATTATAGGATTAAAATGTAGGATTAAGGATTAAAAAATATATAAATGAATCATTCAACTGATTTTCCATCACAACTATTAATCAAAACTAAATCCATACCGTTACTTGGCTTTACCGTTATAACATCTGATCAGTCTGATTCTTCTGTTTTTCAAGTCCAAACTCTGTTATTTCAGAACTTTCAGCTCTCTGTTATTCTGTCAGTAAAGTTTCCCCACCTGCTTCTGTCCTCTCCTCTGATTGGTTCTTGCAGTATTTATACAACCTTGATCATCATCCTTGATTTGCCAGATTGCCTAGTTTCCATGTTCTCTATTAATTTTTAAATTATTTACTAAATTATAAATCAATTTTACACAAAATGAATCACAGCCAGATGATGAGCCTGGCATCAAAATGTAGGGAAAATTAGATCTTTCATATGTTTTGTTTGCTCAGTAAGTTTCTGGCTCCTGAGGTATTACAGTGACTTGCAAATGATCAAAAATAGTATTACAGTGAACCCTCGTTTATCGCGGGGGTTACGTTCCAAAAATAACAGGCGATAGGCGAAATCCGCGAAGTAGTCAGCTTTATTTTTTACAATTATTATACAGTACTATAGATGGAAACCAAAGATCAAACCTGTTTTCAAGCCTAACACATTCTGTGCTGGACAGAGACCGAGGGACGGAGGAGATTGATTGACAGCCAATCAGGACCAGAACACGATGCACATTCATACACTGTTAAAAAAAAAGGAAAAAAAAAAAAAGCATAAAAAACTGCACTAAAAATAATCGTGAAACAGCGAGGCCACGAGAGGTGAAGCGCGTTATAACGACTGTATACATAAAAAATGTCTTCACTTACAGCCTAATGATACAGCCCATTACAGCAAACGCTGCAGCTACTGTACATACAGTATTTCACATTTAACATTTCAGTTTACAAACAGAAAGGTGTTGGTTTACTTACCCATGGGCCTGGAGCACGCTTTAGCTTGAATAGGCTGAACACTATAATTTTGAGGGAGGAAAAGCAGGTCAAAGCATTTCATTTACTTAAAAAGAACTACAGCAGTGTTCTCAAACTCAATGTCATCTCAGCATAGGGCCACTGTGTTTACACACACATATATACACATACACACACACACACACACATTTTGTACTGAAATAGAAGTACAAGTGCTTGCGTGCGTCTTTATTTGTATTTCTTACTTAAGTAAAAAACACTTCATGTAACCTGTAACTCTCAGCATGAACACAGCCTCTGAGCACCAGTCCAACACACAGCTTTACTGTAAATACATTACGGCAAACTGATCTGTTTTTATACAATCTTTCAATTACACAAAGTTAGCATACATCCACTTGTTTTGCAGTCCTTACCTTTAAATTTAACATCTCTTATTCCTCTTCTGCTCTTTTTCTCCATCTCTGAGGGAACTTCTCTCTCATTGTTTGCTCTCCCTGGAAATACAGCAGCTCTTCTTTTAGCTAGCAGACACATTGTGTGACAACTGCAGACACTTTGTCTGTTTGCTGATATTTGAGCATAAACGTTGCATTTAAAATTACCTGCTACAGTTACTTCATTTGTTTTCGCTATTTAAGATGCTGACGTACCGCGAGCGCAACGGACATCTGCCCTCGGTCCGGCGCACTGTAACCCCTGATTATAGCGCTATAGATGATATATAAATTATATGGGTTTGCCTTGTTAGGGATTATATTTTACTCAATGAATAAAGGACAAATGTTTAAAGGTAAACTCCAGTAAATTAATTAATAAACTGTGGATCAACCAAATAATAAACAAATGAATAATACATTAGACAGAGAGCAACAGATCAGAAAGTACTAGACTAACTTCTCTGTCTCAGTGCATCTTATTTTGAGGTTCGGCCACAAGGACGTATAATTAAAGCATCAGGAGAGAAGAGGCTCCATTACTGAGGAATCTGGGCCATGAAAAACCAGCTTGAACAAGACTGAATGACGAAGGTCAACTCGTAGCGCCCAGAGATTGTTTATGTTTAGATAAGAGGCTGTATAAAATGTTATGTTTAGACAGGAACACGGGCTCAGAGAGAGAGAGAGAGAGAGAGAGCACACACAGGCCTGCTGTCTCCTTCGGTCCCACATATACATGTGTGATTTTTCTGATTCTTTAATATATTAAATGTCTTACTTTTTTCATTAAAGTGTTTCAGGTGTCTTCCTTCATAAACAATCTGTTTACCTGTCATTGTCTGTCATTTTCGATATTTAAGATGCTGAAGTACCGCGAGCGCAACGGACATCTGCCCTCGATCCGGCGCACTGTAACCCCTGATTTTATTTTGATTTATTTTTTAAATTATTTACTAAATTATAAAATCAATTTTACACAAAATGAATCACAGCCAGATGATGAGCCTGGCATCACAATGTAGGGAAAATTAGATCTTTCATATGTTTGTTTTGCTCAATATGTTTCTGGCTCCTGAGGTTATTACAGTGACTTGCAAATCATCCAAAATAGTATTATACATAAAAACATGAACGTCTTCACTTACAGCCTAATGATACAGCCATTACAGCAACTATCACAGCAAACACTGCAGCTACTGTACATACAGTATTTCACATTTAACATTTCAAATAAGTAGAAACTGAAATTTGTTGGTTTGCTTCTATTTATGTTTAGAAACACAAACATTTGCTGTACTGTCATTTAGATTTTACTTACTGGGCAAGGAATCATCCATTTCCATGGAACCACCAACTGTGATGATGAGGGGAAAACAAAAAAAAAAATCAGATCAAAACATTTCATTTCTTAAAAAGAACTACAACATTTACCTTTTAATAAGTTAGAGTGAAATACAAATACAACACAAATTCTATAAAGAGCATTTAAAATATGAGATGTTCATCAGTCTGGTTGTTCTGTTTCATGTTATAACTCTACAGTCATTTCAGATCTTGTTACTTTCACCTCTCTGACACCTCTGCCACTAAAGTTTCCTCACCTGCTTCTCTTCTCTGATTGGTCACACTTAACATTTCAAATAAGTAAAAAACAGAAACTTGCTGGCTTACTTCTGTTTATTTGATAGCAGTGCACAGATGTGTAGATGTGTGTTACACTGTCATTCAGCTTTTACTTACCTAAGTATAATGCCTTGGGTATCTCAAGGAGGCATAACCTATGATGTAAAAGAAAAAAAAGGAGTCAGGACATTTTATAAGAATTTTTTTTACAAATATATTTTTGAGGGCATATTATGGATGTACAAACACAACACAAACAAGACACACGACTACCAACAGTGTTGTAGTGGTTGTTCTGTTTCATGTTCTAACTCTTCACTCATATCAGATCTTGTTGCTCTCACCTCTCTGACATGATTGACACTAAAGTTTCCTCACCTGCACCTCTCCTCTGATTGGTCCCTGCTGGATTTATATTCTGCTCTTAAAGTTATCATTGTACTCCTTTCATTCATGTTCAATTATCTTTATCTTTAAGCTGTGACTGACAGTTTTAGTTTTTCCTCTTGAAACAAACTCACAGGGTGTTGGAATATTTCTGCGCACAAGAGGTCCTTGAATCACTTTGCTGTTGTCTTTGTTGACGGCAATGAAGGCGGTGAAAGAACTGCTCACTCCTGATTGGACACTGAGTTTCACCACCTTCTCCTTCACTCCTCCATCCTGCTGTCCTCTGTGCTCTCTCTCCTCCATCTCCAGGGAGCGAATAAGAGTCCGAGCACCCAACCTGTGGACTGTTAATCTGGAGATGAAGGAAAACATTACAGAGTCATAATGTTTGTCATTTTTCTCACATTAGTTTGTCAGTAACTTGCATCTATTTTTATTCTATTCGATCCTTTTCAGGGTTTTACCATTGCCTCTGGCACCACAACAGATTTTTCCATATGCTGGGAAAATGCGCACAATATTTGGACATGACTCCTAACAATGGCTCTTTGATTTCACACAAGCTTAATTATTTGAAAGCAGACTGAGACTACTCATTTTTAATGTCTGTCATCAGTAATGACATACTGATACCACTAATCCAAGTATGAAAAAATATGATTTAGAAACAGTGACTGCACTGAAACATGTTTAAGAGTAGATAAAAAGCATTAGGTGTGTGTTATTAACAAACTGTTTTGATATTTAAACCCAACACCTGTAATCTCATGATTCAAAGAACAATGCTGCTTGTATTAAATGATTTTACCCAGTGTCTGCTGCAGGTTTGAGACTGAAGTGCAGCTGGTTCTCAGAGGGATGACCTGCCAGGCTGTACTTCACTGTCACACAGCCCTCTGCTGCCTCTGAGCTCTGAGACAGAATTACAGTGTTTGAAGTCATGTTAATGACTGTCATCAAATACCTAAACAACAACATGACGGTGCTGCTCCTACCTGTTCAGTGAGCTGGGCATAAATCAGTGACCTCTGGCCTGGGAAAGTGCTGTGATTGGTGGAGAGAGGACAGTGACAGACACTTCCTTTGGTAAATCCCATGTGACTGAGATGTCACCACAGTCGGATGCAGAGCAAATTGCAGCGACTGCATCACCTGACAAAATAAAGAAAAACTCTACAAATATACACAACAGCTGGAACAGACATTTTACTCACTGCAGGTTCTGATCTCAAATACATATCTGCTGCTGCTGCAGTGTTTCACCTCACTTCTAATTGTGTTTAATGTCTACTTTTGGTTGCATCCTGGTCAGTCCCTGTGATGAACTGAGAGTGACCTCCTCCTTCTTTGGCCATCCCATTGATGAGAGCAGAGCTGGCCCCTTCCCCCAATCCAAAAGAGAAACACCTGCAGTACAACAGTTTTCTTTAAGTACACTGAGGACATGTTGGACATCCTGGGAATTGTGTAGATATAGTTGTGTGTTTGTGGTTCCACCTGTGAGAATCTGAATTCTCCTTCACCAGATCTATCACTTCTTTGGTGTTCCCCACCTCTCCATCAGTAAAGACAAACAGCTGAGGGGAGAGTTGGTACATAAGGGACAGAACATCAGACCCAGAAACACACAGTTTGTGCTGAGAGCTGAGTTAGCCCTGCGACAGCTGGCAACCTATACAGGGTGTACACTGTCTCTTGCTGTATTAGCAGCTGGGATGGGCTCGAGCCCCCCTGTGACCCTGAAAAGGATGAGCAGAAGAGAATGTGTTACCTGTCTAGGCTGATTGGGAATGCAGGGCTGGCTGTAAATATGTTTGAGGGGCTGCAGGATCTCCGTTCCACCCAGATCAGCCTCCATCTGCTCAACTTTCTTCAGAGCTTCCTTCATGGTCTGCTGGCTGTACTCCACACTCTTACTGCCATCACACAACATGCACCAAAACACACATGCAGATAATTTACCAAAGACAGCAGAGACTTTCTTGAGCTGACTGATATGAGGGAGAGACTTACGGGAAGATGTGTTCATAACTGAACCCAAAACTGTAAATATTGAAATAGCAGCCCATTGGTAAACTCTTCAACAGGAGCAGCAGAGTATCCTTAAGAGAAGAGGGAAAACATGGTGAGACCACTGTGTGAGAGGGTCACTGAAAGACTTTATGATTGTAATAATTTATTATGGATACCCTGGCACTGCTGATGCGACTTTCCTGCTCCTTGCTGTAATCGTTAGCACATCTCATACTTCCAGATCGATCCACTAAGAACACAAACTCTCCACATGAAGCCAATGAAGACATCACAGACTGGGGGACTCAGGGTACAGACTCACCATCACCACTGGATCACCCATCAGAGTGCCTGAAACACATGACATGGATGAAAAAAATTTTCAGTTTCACATTTTATAATCAATTCCAACACAATAAAGCTCCCGGTTGAAGAATGGATAAATCACCAAGTTTATATGCAAACTAATTATTTCATTAATTTTCACTGACCTGGCCTCAGCAGAGGCCTGTCCTGCCTCCACCACAGCAGTGGGCTGGTGGGCATCTTTGTAATAAATCAGCAGTTCCAACATCTCTGTCAAACTTGTGTCCTGCAGCCAACTTGACCTGCCAGACCACAAACACATTCATATTTAGTTCTCAGTAATCAGTAACACCAACCACACACAGCAGACAACATCAACGCTCTACCTACCGTGGCCTGGGTTTGATCAGTGATGAGGTACTGGAGAGGGTCCAGGGAAGCAGTTTGGACTCTACTTTAGAGACTGGACGAGGAGAGGACACTCGTGCAGAGAAAGACAGACTGTAGGGCACCAGAGAGGCTGGAACAGAAGTCCACCTGGACACCTGCCACCTTCACTACCTGCACACAACATCAGGTTAGAAATGCTGTAAATATTGAGGCATTACACACTCAAACCATTTTACCTGAGAAGAACCTGTGGTCCACATGATGCTGGAGCTCAAACAAGGAAAATAAGACTTTTGTTCAGGAAACATAAATAGTCCTGCAAAAGCTTTTGTTCTTTCTTTATTTCCATGACTTTATCCTATAAAATGGCATTATGACAAGTATTGGTACAATAAGGTAAACCTAATAAAAACCAAACAGTGAGTGTGAATTAGTTTATTGTCAAGGATTTTACACTAGTGAGAGGTTTACTTCTTTTATGTGACTTTCATAAACTTCTTTATGATCTAACTTGTAGTGAAATAAAGGAAACCCCATATAAAATTTGGTTTACTGTCATTTAGTTAACACATTTTGATGATATAAAATCGTAACAGGGAGAGTCAGTGTTTTTCCCACAAACACTGACCTGTAAAAAACCAAGTACACCCCATGATTTAAGAGCTCGTACAGCCACCTTAGCAGCAGTAACTCAAAGTAACTGCTGTCTGTATCTGTCTCTGATGTCATTGTGGAGGAATTTTGGTCAATTCATCTTTACAACATTTTTTCATTTCATTGAGGTTTTCACATATTTGCTTATTCGCAGCTCTCTTCAGGTCCAGCCACAGATTTCAGTCAGGTTGAGGTCTAGACTTTGACCGGGCCATTGCAGCCACCTTGATTTGTTTCTTTTCCAGCCACTCAGCTTTAAACTTGCTGCTGTGCTTGGGATCACTGTCCTGTAGCATGAACCAGTTTGGGGAGGTTTTAGCTGTCGGACAGATGGCCTCACATTTCACTCAGAATACTCTGCATACAGAAGAGCTCATGGCTGATTCAAGGACTCCATGGTGCTAAGGTCGAGTGGCTGCAAAACAAACCTAAATCATCACTCCCTCCACCACCATGCTTGACTGTATGAGGTGTGTGCTGATAAGTTGTGTTTGGTTTTCTGCAAAAGTGACACTGTGCATTATTGTCAAATATCTCCATTTTGGGGCCTGTCAGTCCAAAAGACTTTGTTCTAGAAGTCTTGTGGTTTCCTCAGATGCAACTTTGCAAACCTAACCTCTGCTGTTATGTTCTTTTTAGAAAGATGTTGTCTCCCTGCAACTCTGACAAAAAAGCCATACTTGTTGAATCTTTTTCTAATTAAACTGTCATGAACTTTAACATTTAATATGTTAACTGAGGCTGGTAGAGTCTGAGATGTAGCTCAAGGGTTTCTTTTTTTTCAGTTTCCCTGAGAGTTAAGTACTTCTTCTGGTTCTGTGTTCACCCCTGAGTTTGAAGATTTTTCTTTTTTTTACATTTTGTGTTCCATCAGTGATGTGAAGGTTGGTTTTAAGACTTTCCCTGGTGTAGCTTAAGGATTTCTGGTCCAATATTTTGAAGTTTTCCTACCCTGAGGTTGGTATCGAGGGTTGAGCACAGCAGGCAGACAGAACCTCAGCCCATCATCAGCCTGCACAGCCAGCTCAGTGACGTACTCCACCTGATGGAGGCGCTCTCTCCTGGAGGCAGACTGCCACACTCAGAGAGAATATATCTGGACTCTGCTCACTCTCCTCCAATAGGAAGGCCTGCTGACCGCAGCTCAGAGCATCATCATACTCCTCACGAGCCTGAAGGACGGAGACACATGTCAGTATCATTCACTGTGTTTATTGTTGTCTTTAATCTTACTTATAATGAGGTCATATTTACTGTCCAGCTCACCTCCTGTTTCTCCTTCACCTCAGCTACAATCTGTGTCTGTCCAATCTTAGCACTGAAATGACAGACAGCAGCATCTCCAGGCAGAGGGGAAGACAAAACAGCCTCTAATGGTTTGTCCTCCTTGTTCTCGTAGTTCAGAGTGGAGACCACTGTAGCCACATGGTCCCTCACCTCCAGCTCCACCTCAATGCTCTTCAGAGGAACTGACAGAGAAACAGAATTATGACAAATACACAGACCATACAGCAAGATATTATTATGTGCCATTACAACAAAAAATATATGTAAATAGACTAGTTCTTATATAGCGCTTTTCCACTCTGAGCACTCAAAGTGCTTATGCAACACGTTTACATTCACACTCATTCACACTAGCACTTCGCTGTGTAACTAAGCTAAGTGCTTTTATTGTCTAACATTCACAGACATTCATACTCCAACACTTGTGTCAGAGAGCAACTTGGGGTTCAGTATCTTGCCCAAGGATACTTTGTCACGCAGCCTGGAGCAGCCAGGAATTGAACCGCCAACCTTCTGATAGCTGCAGAGAAAACAGAAGTCTCTTTGTTTTCTACTCAGTACCTGGTTCCTTCTCCAGAGTTAGCAGACCGCAGCAGTTCATCATCGTACCTGTGAAAACAAGAACATTTGAGCTCTTAATGTTGGAATTTTACTACTGTGTTTTCTGGGTATTCCTTAGTGTAGTGACTCAACACCTGTTTTGCCACTACAAATTAAAGTAGGGAGTACTGCACTGTTGAGTTGCTTTGAATTAACCAGCAAATGATTCAGTTTCCAAACATTGTTCCATTGATCATTATTTACATGTTTCAATAATCCAGCTACTCCAAGGCTTCCATACAAGGCAAGACAAAACACATGGACATGCAGAAAAAAAGCGGTCAAAAAAAAAAAAAAAAAAAAACCCACACTCTCCCTGCTCAATGATTCTCCGTGCAACCACACCAGAGACCAGGTGAATATATTCATACTCATTCATTAAACACTCACCATTCCTAATCCAAGGAATGCACATGCAACACCACGTGGCTACCTAACACCATTAACTGCATATGGCTTCTATACTTGTAATAATAATAATAATAAAATATTTATTGTTGTAAGTTATAAATATTTACACGTGAATTTCTTCACGATGTTTTCATTCTGATTATGATGACGTCAGTGAGTGTGACCTGAGGGGTCTACTAGGAACGAAGCTTCTTCGGCACAAAATGATCCCTGTGAGTGCTGCCTACTCTAATCAGAGACATTATCAGGTGATGATGATAAAAACGTATTTTAAAACGTATTTAAAAATGTATTTTAAAAAATTAGGACACAGAGCGTAAAATAAACATTTTACTTCGAGTTAATTATTTTACTCGAAGGTGCTGCTGATTATTTCTAAGGTGGCGGCTGCACATCAGAGCTCTGAAACTTTTTTGTTTTTTTTTTGCTTTTTTTATTGATATACCATATTTGACCCCCTTCCAGGTAAAAGTATCTATATGAAGAGATTTAGACAGCAACCAGTTATGTATTTCCTTCCAAAAGTTGCATACAACCTGGCACTCAAAAAAACAGATGTTCTGTTGATTCCAACAATGATTTACAAAAATAACAATTCTCCATTCAAATTTGAATATTCTTTTAATAAATTCCTGCGAAGGATAAATTTCATTTAAAATTTTAAAATGGATTTCTTTGACTTCAGGAAGGATTGGAAATTTCAGGAATTTAGTTCTGATGGATCGAATTTCTTGTTTGTTAAAGTTTTTTAAATGATGTGTTCTTTTAGAAGATCCAGGATAGATCTCATCAATTAAAAGTTTTCTCAAAAATAGGTTATTACATTTTTTCTCTACAAAGTTTATGCCATTGATGAACACTTTATTTAATCTGGGGGTTGGGGTCTGATCTAAGTTGTTTCTAATTAGATTAATCATTGCAGCTGGAATATTGTCAACTACACTTCTGTAGTCATCAGGGCTACAGACTATTTTATATTTGTCACTAAATTTGTCATACTTTAATAGATCCCCCTTATCATTTTACAGATGAACAATTGACCAAATTTGTTTTTTCCATCCATCCTTCCATGAATATTGACTTTCTTCTCCTTAGAATCACCCTATTGTTCCACAGTGGAACATTGTGTGGACTAAAGTTATGTTTGTAAATCATTTTCCAGTAAAACAGAACTTGTTGATGGAAGGCAAGAAGTTTCACTGGTAATTAGAAACCTCAAAGTCACATTTCAAAAGAAAATCTATGCCACCTAATTTTTTAAAGACAAAGTTGGGTAAAGAGAACCAAATATCCTCGCTGCATTTTAAAAGGACTGCAGCCATCTTAACTAAGTACACCATTTATAGTTTCAAAGTCAATTGCTTTTATTCCTCCTTCCTCAAAACCTTTGATCATGTCAGCTTTTCTAATATAATGATGTTTATTTCTCCAAATGAAGTTAAAAATGAGGGAGTTTATTTCTTTTATGGTTTTGTGTGAAAGGGGTAAAGAGTACGTGGGGTATATTAGTCTGGAAATAAGTTCAATTTTTGTCAATAACGAAGAGTGTTAAGTCTCTTTGCAGCCAGTTATTTAGGATTCGTCTGGATTTTTCAATTGGCTTCTGGATGTTTTTTCTGTAACTAGATTTAGAATCTTTGGACACCAATATACCTAAGTACCGAACCTCCTTTTTCACTGGAATATTGTATAACACATCTTCAAAACTATCATGAATACTTAGGAGTTCAGATTTTTTAAGGTTAAGAGTTAGGCCTGAGACCCGGGAGAACGATTCCACCACCTGAAGAGCAACCGGTATTTGTTCTTTATTTTTCAAAAATAGTGTTGTGTCATCAGCTAACTGACTAATAACTATTTTTCTTTCATCAAAAGTAATGCCTTCAATTTCCGAGTTTCTCAGACTGATGGACAGCAGCTCAGCAACCATAATGAACAATAGTGGAGACAAACTGCACCCTTGTCTTATTCCTCTCCCTATATTAAATCTTGGGCCTGTGCCTTCAGGAAGGGAGACACAACTATTGATATCTGTGTGTAACATCTTAATTATATCCAAAACATAGTGCATAGAATATTCTAATGTCTTATAAATGAAGGGATGCTCAACTGAGTCAAAGGCTTTTTGAAAATCAAGGAATAAAATATAAGCGGTATCTTTCACGAGATCTTTGTAATCTAAAAGATCTAAAACTAATCTAATATTAGAGCTCTGAAACTCTAAACTGGATCACTTGATGTTTAAATGTCACTGTCCCGCTGCCTGATACAGGAGACGAGGAAACTTTGTTTTTAGGCAGATCAGAGTGAAATGAATCTTACTGATCAAACAGGTGTGCTTGGTCTGTGTTTGTGTTCTTGTAGTTAAAATTCCAGCTGTGCAAAACAGACTCAGCAGCAGAACAGCAGTGGAGTTAGTGAGGCGCGGCTTAATGACCTGCGCAGATAAAACGTGTTCCCCCCCGCACAGAATCTATACTGTAAATTAGAGAAACAGTGGAAACGTGGCGCTTCACCTGATCTTAAACTGCAGCTCTGAATGTGACCTGCTCCTGATCAGGTTATGTCAGTTATTCTGTGGGGCGTGAACGACCCGGGAGAAAAGTCACGCGGAACAAATTCTCAACTCAACTTATTTATAAAAACACTTTAAAATCAGTGCCATTGGCCAAAGTGGTGTACACAAGGAAAAACAAACAGGTTTAAAAGTACATATAAAAACCACACGAAGTAAACATAACATTAATAAAAACATACACATAGGTTAGAGCAATAAAACAATAAGAGTCAACATGTTGAACATCGGATTAATTCTCACGGCGGAAAAAGGAAATAAGCAGGTCCGTTAGCTTAACGACTACAGGGAGATTCTCCGTCACCGTCTGTAGTGAAGCCGCTTCGCTATCAAGGGGGAACCCCACCCCAGGGACCTCGCTTCCCGCGGGGCAGGAAAAGATTCATCCGGCTAAGTGGGGCATGGTGGAAAATTTTGAGAACCATTGGGGTTACCACAGAGAAGCCACTTCTGGACAGTTTAGACTTTAAACTCGACATAGCTCACTGAGCCTTAATGTGGCTTCGTAATACAGGCCTCAGGTTTATTTATTTATTTTTTACCACCAGCGCGTCCCACCCTGACTTTCACTTTCACTGTTGTAGCCCCACAGACCGTTTATTGTATCTCAGTATTGACATTTAAAGACAGTTCGTACTGAACTTCAGGGTAACAGCACCCCAGATTGCCGTCTTTAAGTTTTCAGGTTTGCATGTCAGTGCGCAGTGATATGATTCTGAGCAGTGAGTGATTGGGCTGCTTGAAGACATGCACGGTAGGAGCTTACCTCTGAGGACAGACTGATGTAGTCCGCGACAGTTTCACCTCCTCTTCTAAATATGAGAGAAATTCCGCTAAACACGAAGTATTGTCGCTCACCGAGACGACACGGGTATCCTTGATTTTCTTATGAGAGAGCACCGGATATGTGGGACACCGCCCACCCCCAGATCCCAGATAAGTGTAACGGTGTGAACGTGAATCTAAATCTGAATTTTTACAGTATTGTTAGCAGAGACAAGATGCACAGAGATCCTGGCACTGGAAGCCTAGACTTTACCGACGATCATTACGGAGGAACAAAAACACACCAGCCTTAGTTTTCCCAGACTTGAACCAACTTCCCGCGAGAGGGAAAACTTTATTCACGCCCACCAGTGTACCACATGTCAAAAACAACACGCCTCATTGGCTGTCGGCGTCCTCTGCCACATTAGTATTTAACACAAATAATTTGTCTGTAGACAACAGGAAACAAACATGTCTTTGCACAATTGAGAGCATATCTGCCAACAAGTATAAATAAAAGTGCGAAAAAATGTAGAGGTATTAAACTTTAAAAGAAATTTAAATAAATAAATAAAATAAAATACAAGGAATGCCAGAACATGTAACGATAAAAGTTTACAAAATATGACAGTAGTGCAAAAGTGATGTCAGATAGTCTCCTTCTATTTCAGTTTCCATTGTTTAGGGTTGTGGCTTGTAATGTAGTTTAATAAGTTTCAATTTGTTCTCATGCTTTGGCCGTAAGTGAGGGGGTCACAAGTCTTTGCGGACAGTGCGACAAATGCAGCTGTCATTAGACATATTAAATGATAGTATAAATCTTCTAAATCATACTGAGTTCCTTCAGACATGTGGCTTTCCTATTACTCAAAGAATTTGCTGTTGTAATGGATGCTATTCTTTCTGGTATTCTCAACATTACTAAGAGGTGCTGAAAAACCAGCTTGTATCTTCCTTTTGAAGCCCACACTAACGTGTTTTTCTGTCACATCCTGAAATAACAACCATAATATTAGGTCACCATTTCAAAAAGATATCACCACTACCCCTTTGTGGCTCAGGTCTGGTTAGTGATCTGAATTGAGGCAATGTGTGGAAATGTACAGGCCCCGTTACAGAGGGCGTGAAGACAGTAGTGATGTTTGATACCCACAGATTTCCTTTCCGATCCAATACTGAGTGAAATTCAAGCTGGTATCGGTGATACTGATCCGATACCGGTACTTTGTGCAGAAACACCTAATGTGTGGTAAATGTAAAAAAAGTGGTGTAATTCAAATCTTGGCTTCATAAAGAACACAAGACATGACTCTGATTTATTTATTTTAAACTCAGAACTACACTGAGGTAGCAGCCTCATTTATTACTCATCATTCCCACAAAACATCACAGGTGCGTCTTGGTTGCATCTTGTGGAGCTGCAATAGCTCCACGTGTGACTTGTTTTACGTTTTGCCATTGTGTCTATGTTTGAGTGAGTGAGCAGCAGCACAGTGCGCTTAGGCATTTCGTCCTTACGCATTACACACTTACCAGGTGGAAGAAAAAAGTAGTTCCCATCAACCTCATCTCATTTAGGCAAGATCTCATAATTTAGTTACTTTTCTAACGTGTTCTTGTTAAGGTACATTAGTATTGAAAGTATTGATACTTGGATTTGAGAATGGATTTTAAAGCATGAAGGTCTGGTATTGGAAGTATCAATATTTCAGTATCAATCTGCACATCATTAGAAGACAGATTACACTCCTGTAAAAGAGGAGAAATAATGAGAGGAAACGTGCTGCTGTTTGCCTGGTCAGTCTTGACAGATTTTATTCACATAAAACAAGCATCTCTGTTTCTTTGTCACTTAATTCAGCCCACAATTCTGTTTTCTCTCAACAACACTGTTCACAGTCCAACAACAACACTGACATTTAAGGGCAATACAAATACAAATAAGGTTAAATAAATAAAGAAAATATACTTTGTTTCACATGAACAAAAACAGAAAAGAATTATCATGTTTATCATGTTATTATCATGTTAAATGGCTTATTATGAGGGACATCCCTACACAGATATTGTACTTCTAACGTTTGCTGACAATGCCCACTTCTGGCTTTGTATGTTCTCACGTAAGCTAGCTCCTTAGAGCATTCAAATGGTAACTTTATGAAGGACCTCAGACCGGCTTAACATATTTTACAAACATGCTACACATAAGACTTAAAACAGAAGAAACTAAGTGGACAGGAAACTGTTAAAATAACTGAATTGGAGCCATATGAGAGAGCAGGAGCATGTGGTAAGAACAACAGAGTCTGCCATTACCAACATTCTAGCTTTAGCCGTTAGCTCAGTGTGTCCAGTAAAGATGGAGTTAATGTGTATTATCATTGCCTGGGTCATATAGATGTCTCTGTGTCACCTGTTCAAACTGGCGCAGTTAGATTTAATGTAACCAGATATTTAGTTAATTATTTGGGAATGATGGGATGATTGTTGATGTCCCACATTGAAAATTTATATTTGTATTCTTTCCTGTTCTATTTAGAGCCACACACACACACACACACACACACACACACACACACACACACACACACACACACACACACACACACCCACATACTTCTTGGACCCCACTTCTGTATGCCAATTGCCATGCTCCATGTCTGTGATCCTTTAGTCAATCATTAAAGTCTAACTGGAACCAACTTCTCTGGGCCTTCTCTCTGACCAGAGTCCTGTCCTGAGAGGAGCTATCAAACCAGCCTCCCAGAGAAACTTCCCAGCAAGTAACTCATATCTGGATAAAGTGGTGGTGTGCGTACAGTGTTCCTGAGTAATTTGGTCAGGATCATAGGATGACACTAATGGGCATCATCCAGAAGGCTGGAGTTTCTTGATCCCACTTATCTGCACTGCTTCCTCAATTCTGAACACGAGGGCCCCAAACATGTGTACACTGTTAGCCCAGCCATTCATATGCAGTGTGCACACTCCACTGGAGCTTAGTGTCACCCAGAGCATAAAAGGAGGTTCATTCAGCCATTGAGAATGATGAAGGAATAAATTTAGAGATACATTAATTTTGTTACACTCACAAAAGGTGAAGGAGAGACAATTTGGTCACAGTCGATCATCTTAAATAACACTTATGAATACAAAAAACCCACAAAGTTTATAGAGTCCCCATGATTTGTATATTCCAGCTTTAGTGGCTATACAGCACCAATGAACCACTTACAAAAAGATTCACCTGTTTATCTTCTATCATAGCTCCTTCAGCAAACATGCTCTGTCCTCCAAGAACATTTTATGAGATGAGACATCCTGTTAGATGTCACATGGGGATAATTTTCTGGTCCATAGATACAGAGGAGAGAGGAGACTCAAACTGAGAAATGAGAAACCCAAACTGTGACATTAGGTAAATGGATAGACAAACTGCTGGGAATCAACAACTCTTTATTCATAACAGTTCTACATCACCTGAGTTTACCAGATTAATTTGTTCCTCCTGTACAATTATGCTCACAGTAAAATCACAGCAGGTATGTCACCTATAGTTAAATCTTTGCACTATAAACAATTCATACAAACCTCCCTGAACTCAACAAAAAAAGGATAAGAGAATCATAACAGATCATAACTCATCATTAGAAACAAACATGTTTGTCTTTTATTTTGAAACTCTGACTACCAACCACTGATTGTTATTCTTTTGGTTCAATTTATTCTTCATTGGATTGTATGTTGTTATTTTACACAGTACTCAAGATAAAAAAGTCCATTTCTTTTGTTCAGTCACAGGACATAAATGCAGAAGCAGCACACCATCAGAGCCTGAAGGCACCATCATGGTTTCATGTTATTTCTGGTAAAAGTCACTTTTTTTTCTTTTTTTGCTTGATCCATAAAGATAGAAAGAAAAATGTTTTGGACACATATCTGCAGAAACATATTTCACTGTCAGAGGTCTTTATTCCTCTTCTTTTTATCGTGGTTCAGTCACATAAATAAAAACTTAAGTATCAGACGTCATCTCCTCAGAACAGAGGAAAAAAAAGACTAAATTATTAAATTTGTTCACTTTGGGTTGTTATTTGGAATGTCATAAAACAGACAGTTTTTGCAAATTCAGACTCAACTCTAACTGTAATCTGTAAAAAAACAAGGAAGGGTCATTAAAACCAGCACAAGAGGTAAAAACTGGTTTTCATTTGATTTCTATGTATCTCAAACACTCTAAAATTAAACACATGATGATTAAATCCATTTTGGGAAAAGTCATGAAATTTGAGTTGATGGATTTTAACAGTTATTTGAGTTTTAAAATGTTTTAATGACACCCCACCAGCACCACCACCACCACACACACACACACTCACACACCCCAACCTAACTAAAACTTAAGTACCGTAAGTAGATTTTATTTATAGAGCACCTTTCAAAGATTAAAAAACACAAAGTGCTTGAAAAATAAAAGAAAAAAAATAAAAGTATAGCATACACTACCACCCAAATGTTTGAACACACCCATTCATATGAATAGCTGAGTGTGTCCAAACCTGACTGGTAGTGTATAACAATATAAAGTAATAGAATACAACATAAAACATGCTTTTTGAAAGAGTCTGAGGAGTCTGCATAGCAAAAGACAGCAGAAACAGAATTCCACAAGCTTGGTGCCACTGCCCAAAAAAGCCCGTTTCCCATGAGTTTTGAACCAAGTGTGTGGAGCTATCAGCAAATTGACCTGATGATCTAAGAGCTCCAGAAGAAGAACGAGGTTTCAGCAGGTCAGACATAGACTGGGAGCTTGACCATGAAGGGCCCTATTCTAAAATTTACTGGTAACCAATGAAGAGAAGCCAAAACTGGAGTGATATGAGATCTTCTATTGGTGCCGGTTAAAAGTCTTGCCTCAGCATCCTGCACAGCCTGAAGGTGATCCAAAGCTGTTTTACAGTTTAAAGCTCTGTCCACAATAGATATAGTATAGTTTTAAAGTTTCTCTCAAAAGAATTTGTCTTTTTAAAGTTTTAAAGTTGATCTTATGGTTCGTATCAGAACAGTTTGTTTGATTTAACTACGCTAACATTTACATACCTTTAGGGAGGGACTATGTGCTGTTGTAGGATCTTTAAGGATCAATCAACATTAATTAGCAGAATGAAAACATTTTATGGACAAAATCATAATCAGAACCAGAATGATGTTCTGTGTTGTTTCACTGCAATTTGACCATAAAATCATTCATTAAGATACACTTTGTACCTTTTGTTTAGAAGCTGGTGTGAACTGTGGAAATAGTTATTTTAGCTGTTTGGCTCCATTCACTGAGGACTAGCTTGCAGGGACCCTGAACTGCAGCCATTTGCAGAACAATAACAGAAAGTGAAATGAACATCATCACCATCTAGTGGGAGAGAAAAGGAATGAACACACTTTCTGAATGAGCTGCTACAGTAGCTGTCCAACCTTTACTGTGTGTTAGTGTTCAGAGTACTGTCGGGTCGTGGTGCGGCTCTCTCCCGCTGCCCCTCTTACCAGGCGGAAGTGAGACCAATGAAAGGAAATGCACCTTGATAGTAAATCCACACTTTACAAAACTCACTGGAGATGAGCAGGTTGCGGTTTCCAGGATTTATTGAAGCACAAAAGTTAAACAAAGTATAAGAAAGCAAAGAAGCCCTCCCGGGAGTTGAGAGCCTTGGAGCCGCTGCAAAAGGGGAGAGAGGAAGAGCAAAAAGTGCACTAAAAAGGAGCTCTCTCCCAACTTTACCACTGCCTTTTATCGCCCAAACTCACACCTCCCCCTGCTGTATCAGGACCAGTGGGCATAGAAGGATGCTCCTAATCCACTATGAGTTTGATCCTCCTGCAATGGCTCCAAGACTGTTCTCTGGGCTGTCATAAACAAACAACTTTTCCCACGTGAAAATACCTCCCACCGGAGCACTACCCCACCCTTCTATCCACATTTTCACTAACTTGAAACACTTTAGGGCGGTCTTATCTCAATACACAAATTTACTCCCTAACATTATTACAGTAGCTCAGGTGGGACTTCAACTCCCCGCTACTCGACCTCCACACTGGCAGAGCTGTGTCAAAAGTGCACTGTGTACAAAGGTGAGCCTCTAAATATGAATGCCATTATCTACCTGCTAAACCGAGTCTACGCTCACCTGGATAAGCCGGCCAGCACTGTGAGGGTCATGTTCTTTGACTTCTCAAGTGCATTCAACACCATTCAGCCTGCTCTTCTGGGTGATAAGTGACAGCGATGCAGGTAGATGTCCCCCTTGTGTCCTGGATTGTTGACTACCTGACTGGCAGACCACAGTATGTACGGCTGCAGCACTGTGTGTCTGACAGAGTAGTTAGCAACACTGGAGCCCCACAAGGGACTGTCCTCTCTCCCTTCCTCTTCACCCTCTACACCACAGACTTCAGCTACTGCTCAGAGACCTGCCATCTTCAAAAGTTTTCTGATGGCTCTGCAATAGTTGGATGTATCAGCAGGGGTGATGAGGATGAGTACAGGAGGACAGTGAAGGACTTTGTCACATGGTGCAAGCGGAACATCTAGAGCTCAACGTGACAAAGACAAAGGAACTGGTGGTGGACTTGAGGAAAGACAAGGCACCGGTGGCCCCTATGTCCATCGGAGGGGTCAGTGTGGACACCGTTGAGGACTACAAATACCTGGGAGTACACATTGACAACAAACTGGACTGGGCTAAGAACACTGATGCCCTATACAGGAAGGGCCAAAGTCGCCTCTATTTTCTGAGACGCCTGAGGTCCTTCAACATCTGCCGGACTATGCTCAGGATCTTCTATGAGTCTGTGGTGGCGAGTGCCATCCTCTATGCTGTTGCATGCTGGGGTAGCAGACTGAGGGCGGCAGACGCCAACAGACTCAATAAACTGATCCACAAAGCCAGTGATGTGGTGGGAGTGGAGTTGGATTCGCTATGGCAGTGTCGGAGAGGAGGATGCTGTCTAAGCTGCAGGCCATTATGAACAATGGCTCCCACCCACTCTACAACACAGTGATGGGACACAGGAGCACATTCAGTGCAAGACTCATCCCACCAAAATGCACCACAGAGCGCCACAGGAGGTCATTTCTACCTGTGGCCATCAGACTCTATAACTCCTCCCTTAATAGGTGACATTGTGGTTCATCAGTGTCCATTCACTTATCAGTATTCAATTGTACATAAAATTGTTTAAATTTCCATATACATTGTACATACACTATATACATTGTACATTGTACATACACTTATACATTGTACAAAAAAGGACTGTGCATATATATATAATGACACCTATTTAAAAATTTTTGCACTCACAATTCTCATATGTGTATAGATTTAGATGTGTATATAGCAGGGTTATTATAGTTAACGAAAACGAACGAAATAACGAAAACTGAAATTGAAAAAACATTGTCGTAACTGAAAAAATAAAAACTATAATTAAAAGGAAAAAACGATAACTAATTAAAACTGAATTGTGAGTTTACAAACTAACTAAACTAACTGAAATTATCGATAAAACTGACTTTCATTTACTTGTTTTTTTGGGTTTTTTTTTTTTAAGCCTTGTGGATTGATATGAATCATTGTTTCCGCTCTCGAGTTTAAGCTGGGAGCGCCACAGGACAACTGTGTGAGTGCGCATGTGCGTGCGCTCACCGCGCTGGTCCGCAAAGTAATGGCTGCGGTCTGCAGAGAAAGCGGCAGAGTCCCGTATGGAGGTTCTTTGAGTACAAACACCTGCACTCGACCACAAGGTAATTAACACACACAATCCAGCTACACAGCATAAATGCGGACATGAGGTCGGACACTTCCGTAGGTTATATACAAAGACCCTGCAGGTTTAATTAGCAGCATCTAACCAAGCTAGCTCCAAACAGAAGCAGCTTCAGGTGGTGAGAACATCAGGATGCAGATGGATTTGACCTTTGACTCCTTCAAAGAGTTTGTTTTTGTTTAACACCACATGTAGGCGTTATAATCTGCTGCACTGATGCTGAAGTTTATTGTGGAGTTTATTGTAGAATTTATTGAGTTTGGGAGTTCATGTTTTTCTTTGTTTCTCCCTGTTGAGTTCATGTGTGTCCTTAAATTACACAAATTTAGCATGTCTTGTGAACAGTTGGTTGTTGAATATATTCTTTAAACTGTATCTTTTGTCAAGTTGTCAAAATATCTCTTTAGTCTTTATACTTTATGCCTTTAGTGTATGTTATTGTGTTTTAGGGTTACTCGTTTAAATGAAACGGTTGCAGCTGTAACAGTAGTAATTTCCCTTTGGGATCAATAAAGTATTCTGACTGACTGACTGACTGACTGAATGAGTGCAGTTCTACTAGTGGAAAAAACCCAAGGCCCTGGGCAGAGCAGGCCTCAGTCCTTTCCACTCACCTAAAGCATGCAGTGTTCCAGTGTGTGAGTGACAATATAAGTGACAAATAATATATAATGTGACCATTAATCGAGTGTGTGTGATTAATATATGTAACAATACATGATATAAAATATTGATAGTAAATACTGATGTCAAAATGATAAAAATACACCACAGTACTCAGAGTAGTTCTGACATTTTTTACAGTCATAAATCCAAATTAGGTGCAAACTTCAAATACAATCAACAATAAAGAATCCATAGATAGATAGATTAGATTCCCTAATTTCTTTTGGGATCAATAAAGTATCTATCTATCTATCTATCTATCTATCTATCTATCTATCTATCTATCTATCTATCTATCTATCTATCTATCTCTCTCTCTCTCTCTCTCTCTCTCTCTCTCTCTCTCTCTATCTATCTATCTATCTATCTATCTATCTATAAATAACATCGTTATTTACTTATATGGTAGACGGGCTACACATAACTATAAGGGGCAGATAATATGAAACAGCACTGAATCAAAGGCAGTATGGTGAGAGTAGATCTGCTTCTGTTCATCAGTTCCTGAAGGTGAAGCCACGTGAAGAAATCCCTCAGAGCCTCAGAGCTTCTTTCTTCACGCTGCAGCCTAACAGGACATTTCCAGCTTCCACACACTCTGTCACACATGGTGCTAAAACACAAAAACAGAGTGATAAGAATGGCTTTGGGGAGGAAAAGCTTACTATACCATCAAACGGTGTTTAAAATAATAATTTGCTATCATCTTGGTTTCTACCATTCTGAGCACGGAGCCATGATGTAGCCTTCATAGCCAGAAGCTCCCATTCGTCCTTTGCATCCATCTTTAAACCATGAAGCCAGATCAGAGCCAGAATGGTGGCCCACACTTCACTGTTGGCCTAATTCAAACAGTCAAAAATTATCAAATAAAACAGAACACACAAAAAATGACCTTTCTTTGTACAACTAGCAGTAGCAGCTAGTTTAAACAGCTCCCTTGTCACAAGGGGTCACCAAAGCTCTGCATATTTGATGCCCTTCCTGATGCAGCCATGAAGGGATTTGTGTCTACTGCTGGAAATCTGCCATCTCCAACTGTGATAACATAAATAATCTAAAATAATGTGTTGAAATACTTCACAACAACTGCTGAGTGATGAGGGAAATACTTTCTCCTGCTGTGTGGTTACTTAGTAAAAATCAGACTTTGGTGCAGCTCAGTGGTGCTTAAGAGAGAGAGTACCACCAGTACTTTAGCCTCTGATATACATGTTTATTTTCATGCAGCAAGGCAGGCCTACATTTAGTCTGACTTCCTTTTCATTTGTTGTATGTTCTCTTGTCTTTCCATGTGTTTAATTACATCCTGTGTTTTTGTCCAAATCATGCTTTCAAATTTAGTTTACAACACCTCACATGATCATTTTGTTTTATTATTTAAATTGACAACAACCCACCTTTGCAGGCTTTGACTTTTCCACTCCTTGCTGCTCTTTCCCAGTGCAGCAGCCAGAGCTGGATCAAGCAGCCAGCAGCCAGACGCCTCCTGGAGGGAGACTAACTGCAGCAAAGGGTCTCTGGGAGGCTGATCGGGCACAGCAGCTGGTGAAATGAAAATATAATAATATAAAAAACAGACAGAAATAAAAACTGGATCTGATTATGGCGCTAGATGAGAAGACTAAAACTCTACATGATAAACTCCATAAACCACCACACCACAAACTGTGTTACAAATAAAACATTACTTGCTTCATTTGAATATCTGCCAAATATTTAATAATTATATAAAGATCAATACGCAAATCAAATGTTTTCAATTGCTTGAAGACATGAAAGAAAAATAGAAACTGGCAACAAGGTGCTGTTTCTGTCAGCGTAGTGTCCAGAGGCTGGAGGCACTACCTGGAGACAGTACACCAGGAGACGTGGAGGAGGCCGTAGGAGGGCAACAACCCAGCAGCAGGACCGCTACCTCCGCCTTTGTGTAAGCAGGAACAGGAGGAGCACTGCCAGAGCCCTGCAAAATGACCTCCAGCAGGCCACAAATGTGCATGTGTCTGCACAAATGGTTAGAAACTGACTCCATGAGGCTGGTATGAGGGCCCAACCGTCCACAGATGGGGGTTGTGCTCACAGCTCAACACCGTGCAGGATGCTTGGCATTTGCCAAAGAATACCAGGATTGGCAAATTCGCCACTGGTGCCCTGTGCTCTTCACAGATGAAAGCAGGTTCACACTGAGCACATGTGACAGACGTGACAGAGCATGACCGGTTTGGGAGTGGGTCAGTAATGGTGTGGGGTGGCATTTCTTTGGAGGGCCGCACAGCCCTCCATGTGTTCGCCAGAGGTAGCATGACTGCCATTAAGTACCGAGATGAGATCCTCAGACCCCTTGTGAGACCATATGCTGGTGCGGTTGGCCCTGGCCAGGGTCACAAGCTGGAGAGCTGCACCTTGAAGAAGAGCTGCAACGAGCAACACCTTCTTGTCCTGCATGAGGTGGCCATCCAAGCCGGTCCGAGCCTCTTCAAGGGTCCTGCATCTTCCAGTCTGGTTTATGTAGGTCAGTCCGGTCACTCCAGTTGCATCATGCTGAAGATCGTTCCCGTTCGACTACAAAGCGGAGGCAAGACGCTGGACACTCACGCCGTACTGGATGACGGCTCTCAAAGAACCATCCTTCTCCCTCCAGGTATCTTGGTCTGCAGAGACAGGATGAAGTTCTGCCACTCCGCATTATCAGACAAGACGTAATGAAGCTTAATGGAGCATCCATCTCGTTCGAGGTGTGTAATCCCACCGACACTCGGGTGAAATACACCATCTGCCATGCTTTCACGGCAGAAGAGCTCAGTCTAGCAGAGCAGTCCTGCACTGCAGAGTGAGTATCTCTGCAGTGCAGGAGAGGTTTGACTATCTCCATGGGTGCCAGTGCGAGGGTTCAGCAGAGTCCAGCCTTTGCTCCTCATCGGCTTCCGATCACCCCCACCTGATTATTCCTGTACATCCAGTACTGCGAGGGCCCCAGGGAAGCCCCATCGCTGTATGTACCCTGCTGGGTTGGACCATAAAGGGACCGACCAACTTCTTAGAAAGTCCTTCCACTGCGACGTCATGTCTCCATGCAGCGTGCTCGTCTCCAAATCATGAATTACGTCGGTATGTTGAGATGCTGTGGCAAGTCGACACCCAGCCGTTCCGGTCTGAGAAGGAGGTAACACGCTCCAAGCAAGATCAGCTAGCTGTCAAAACACTGGACCAGCGAACTGTCTGTGTCACAGTAGATGGCATAGTCCACAATGCTGCACCTCTACTCTGCAGGCCCAAACTCCATGCACCTCCATCGGCGGTGATGCCTTTGTTACGTGCCACTGAGCGGCGCTTAACCAGCAATCCAGATCTGGCTAAGGTCTACAACGAGGAGATCCATAAACTGGAGAGAGCTGGATACGTTGTCAAGATCAGCAGTGACGAAGCAAGCCAGTCGGAGGAGTCATGGTACATCCCACACCACATTGTTCACCACAACGGGAAGGCCAGGGTGGCGTTCAACGGTTCTTTCCGGTACCAGCAAAACCGCCCTCAACGACATCCTACTTCCTGGACCTAACCTTGGAGCCCCGCTGCTCAGTGTGCTTCTCCGGTTCAGGGAGTATCCAGTGGTCATCAGCGGAGACATCCGTGGGATGTTCCACCAAATCCAGTTACTCCCTGAAGACCAACCACTCCTTCGCTTCCTGTGGCGTGACATGGAGAAGGAGCGCAGCCCAGACATCTACGAATGGTGTGTTCTGCCCTTCGGTACAGCCTGCAGTCCGTGCTGTGCCATATATGCACTGCAACGGCACGTCAAGACCAACTGTACTGGTAACGAAGAGGTCCTGAACTCAGTCAACAATGCTTTCTACGTAGATAACTGCCTTCAGTCTCTCCACACTCCATCACAGGCCAGACAGCTGATTGACAAGATGAGAGTCCTGCTTGCTGCTGGTGGATTCGACATAAGGCAGTGGGCAAGCAACCGACCAGAGGTTATCGATCATCTCCCATCAGAGACAAGGACTGAAGGCTGCGAACTGTGGCTAACGGCAGAGAGAGTGGATCTGCAGGAATCCACCCTAGGTCTACGGTGGCACTGTTCCTCCGACACACTTGGCTACAAGCACCGCCAACCGGTAGCCAACGAGCCTACACTGAGAAATGTGTACAGAGTTCTGGCTTCTCAGTACGACCCACTAGGGTATGTTATTCCCTATACCACTTGTGCTAAGGTCCTGATCCAAGCCCTCTGGAGGCACGAGCAACAGTGGGATGAGCCCATCACCGGAGAACTACTCTCAGTGTGGCAGGCTTGGGAGAGTGAACTTCCCCACCTTCAGCACATCAGCATGCCCCGCCGCTACACTCCACTCAACATAAGCGCTGACCCTTCGAACGTCGACCTACATGTCTCCTGTGACGCCTCGGAGAAAGCTTATGGAGCCGTTGCCTACCTTCGTATGGAAGACGCAGAAGGGCGTCCACATGTGTCATTCGTCATGGCACGATCCCGGGTCGCACCGCGGAAGCAGCTCTCTATGCCTCGTCTGGAGCTCAGTGCTGCGTTGACTGGAGCACAGCTTGCCAAACTGTTACGCTCTGAGCTCACCCTTACCCTGAGGCACACAGTCATGTGGTCAGACTTGACCACAGTGCTCAGTTGGATCCGATCTGATTCAGCTCAGTACAAGGTGTTCGTCAGAACTCGCATAGCTGAAATCCAAGAGTACACCGATGCCAGCGACTGGAGGTACATTCCTTCCGTCCAGAACCCGGCCGACGACATCACTCGGGGGAAGGCACTGCATCAGCTGGCTCCACCAACCCGTTGTAATGATGGGCCCGCCTTTTTGTACGACTCTCCTAGCCATTGGCCACATAATTTGGTGGCGAGAGTGTAAGAAACAGAGGAGCTCAGGAAGTCCACGTTCTGTGGCCAACTTACAGTCCCTGATACCTGTCCTGATCCACTGCAGTACGACACCTGGTCTAACCTAGTAGACGCTACATACCGGTCTCAACACGGGGCGGCAGCGGCCCCCATGTCTGCTTCTGCTCGCATAGACACAGAGGTAGCTCTCCTGAAGTGAGCGCAAGCAGACAGCTTCTCTGAAGAACTCAGCGCTCTACAGCACGACTGTCCGATTCGACCTAGTAGTCACTTCATATCACTCTCACCAGAGTACGACCCCATTCTTGGTCTCATCAGAGTGGGAGGCTGCCTCCATAAAGCTGATGATCTACCTGAAGACTCGATTCATCCCGTTGTCCTTGCACCAGATCATCCCATCACACAGCTTCTGGTGAAGGACTACAACAATCGTCTCCGACACTCCGGTCCCAAGAGAGAGTCTTCGCGGAGATCAGGAGGTCGTACTGGATCCTCAGAGGCCGCTAAGCCATCAGGAAGCATCAGCAATACTGTGTCGAGTGCTGCAGATGGCGAAGCAAGCCTACAATCCCCAAGATGGCCGACCTACCTGCTGCGTGCCTCCAACTCAACAAACTCCCTTTCTGGTCTACCGGAGCGGACTGCTTCGGCCCGTACGCGGACAAGATAGGAAGGCAAGAGAAGCATTGGGACATTGTGTTCAAATGCCTCACGTCCTGCTGCATCCATCTCGACTTGATGCTGAGTATGGACACGGATTCCTTTCTCCTTGCCCTCCGTTGCTTCATAGCGCACCGGGGCAAGCCCTACGAGATACTCTGTGACAGAGGCACCAATTTTCGTGGCGGCAAGAAGGAGCTCCAGCAAGCTCTTGAAGCTCTTGAGCTATTGCTCAAGGAACAGTTGGCCAAACAGTGCATCCTGTTAAGATTCAACCCCCCTCTCGCTCCACACTTCGGGGGAGCGTGGGAGAGGGAGATTAAATCGGTTAAGATCTCCCTCCAGACCATCCTGAAGGACCAAGTCCTCCCAGAGGAGGTCCTAATGACTGTGCTCACTGAAGTTGAGGGTATCCTCAACTCTAAGCCCCTTGGTTACGCATCCTCTGACTTGGCCGATCCTGACCCGATTACCCCGAATCTCCTCCTCATGGGGCGGCGAGATGCTTCGCTACCACAGGCAGTCTACGGTTCCAGTGACCTGCTGAAATGACGTAGATGGAGACACAGTCAGGTGCTTGCCGACCACTTCTGGAGTCACTTCACCCGCAGGTACCTACCTGGTCTACAGCCCTGCCAGAAGTGGAGAACTACTACACCAGACTTGGCGGTGGGCACTGTCGTCATGGTGCTCAATGGTGGTCAGCTCCAGCGAGCGCTGTGGCCTGTCGGGCAAGGTACGCACTGCAGAGGTGGACATCAAGGGCAACCTCTACACCCGTCCTGTCGCCAAGTTAGTCGAGCTTCCTGAAATGCCTGATGACGGAGACCCCAGCGCACAATAATCCAGCAGAGATTTTCCTGTTCTACGTATTCTCTCCACGAATCCGGGGGCGGCTGTGGAAAACTCCCTGCTGGAGTCAGCGTCATAACGCCAGAGACGTCAGTGGTGATGTACCCACGCACTTGTGTGCTCTCATGACTTTGAGGTTACTTAGCTAGCAGACACTTGCCGTGCCGCTCCTGCATTTCGCCATAATGGCAGTATCGTTGTGTGTACGTGTGCGTTGATGACGATGCAAGTGCATCAGTTTTGTCTGTATTCATGTTGTATTTCATCCGCTGGCTGTTGGCTACATGCTGTTTAGTCTGTTAACCCTGTAACTTTGGTCTACCGCGAGCTCTAGTTCACTCCAATGGGGAAATGTCTAAGTCTTAAATGGCTCGCTAAACGCTTATTTCTTGGGTTGTAGCTGCATTAATAGTCGGGTTTGGGAGTACCTAAATAGTATTTCCGACCTGTGGTGTTATTTCCACCGTTCTGTAAGTGTTTGAGGCAGTAATTTAGCTTCTAAATGTTGTATTGGCCGTAAGTACGGTTCTGTGCATTGCCATGGGAACGGTTTGTCTTTCTAAGCTTTCCAGTGGCAACACCGCTTTGCTATTTGTGGTTTCAAAGCACCATCTTTTGGTCACCAAGTGTATTGTGCTTGAATTTCCCTACGGGTGCCTAGTCTTCACCTATATTGTTCTGCCATTACTTGCCACTTGCAGTAATTTAGTTTCTCTGCCACATTAATGTTACTAGGTGCAACTGTATACCGTATGTATGTATACCGTGTAATGTGACTCAATGTGTATATTCTGCATAATTTAGCATAATGTAGAACGTGGTTGTATAGTTTCTAATTACCTTTCTGTATACTTTTACTTCACAGAGACCACACACACACACACACCTGTATTCTGGCACCCACACTTGGATCTTTATTCACCATACATTGAATGTGTATGCAACAGTTCAATGAAGAATCCAACTTTGATGCTTGTCTGTCAATAAATCTCTCAATATCACCTGAAGTCGCAGCTGTTCTCTGACCGGAGCACATAGCCAGTCGGGGGGGGCGACCAGCCATCTACGCAATATAGCTCATGTGCAGTAATCTGTTTCTTAAAAATCCTACAAAAAAATTCTATAACTGTATATACATCCAATTTTTAAAAATAATTTTAAATATATGAAACAATGTATAAAGTGAACTTTTCCCTCAAAATCTGTCTGTCAGTGTTGCATCCTCATATTTTCATAACCCTCACTAAATCAAGAAATTGCTTGGTCAACTATGTCCCTGAGGACCCCCTTTAATCTGTGCTGAATGCAACACAACCACGCACGCTCAAGTTTGACATATTTTTGTCATAGTTTTGAAAAAACTATTCCTACAGTCACAGCTGGAACATGTCACACCGTCTTCCACTTATGATCATTTTCTTTAACAGCAGGGACTGAATTTAGGTAGTTTAGTGAGGTCATTGGGACAGCTAGCAAGTTACAGTGTACAATGCACTTTTTGTCAGAACATACACGCTCCTGTGTCAACTCCATCAGACGTCGATTCCATCAGTTCCTATGCCTGACGGAGTTAACAAATCCACAACCTCTTAATATGCTAATATAATATTATTTGTGAAACATATTATAGGATTAAAATGTAGGATTAAGGATTAAAAAAATATATAAATGAATCATTCAACTGATTTTCCATCACAACTATTAATCAAAACTAAATCCATACCGTTACTTGGCTTTACCGTTATAACATCTGATCAGTCTGATTCTTCTGTTTTCAAGTCCAAACTCTGTTATTTCAGAACTTTCAGCTCTCTGTTATTCTGTCAGTAAAGTTTCCCCACCTGCTTCTGTCCTCTCCTCTGATTGGTTCTTGCAGTATTTATACAACCTTGATCATCATCCTTGATTTGCCAGATTGCCTAGTTTCCATTGTTCTCTATTAATTTTTAAATTATTTACTAAATTATAAAATCAATTTTACACAAAATGAATCACAGCCAGATGATGAGCCTGGCATCAAATGTAGGGAAAATTAGATCTTTCATATGTTTTGTTTTGCTCAGTAAGTTTCTGGCTCCTGAGGTTATTACAGTGACTTGCAAATGATCAAAAATAGTATTACAGTGAACCCTCGTTTATCGCGGGGGTTACGTTCCAAAAATAACAGGCGATAGGCGAAATCCGCGAAGTAGTCAGCTTTATTTTTTACAATTATTATACAGTACTATAGATGGAAACCAAAGATCAAAACCTGTTTTCAAGCCTAACACATTCTGTGCTGGACAGAGACGAGGGACGGAGGAGATTGATTGACAGCCAATCAGGACGCAGAACACGATGCACATTCATACACTGTTAAAAAAAAAATGAAAAAAAAAAAAAGCATAAAAAACTGCACTAAAAAAATCCGTGAAACAGCGAGGCCACGAGAGGTGAAGCGCGTTATAACGACTGTATACATAAAAAATGTCTTCACTTACAGCCTAATGATACAGCCCATTACAGCAAACGCTGCAGCTACTGTACATACAGTAATGTCACTCAGCATAGGCCACTGTGTTTACACACACATATATACACATACACACACACACACACACACACACATTTTGTACTGAAATAGAAGTACAAGTGCTTGCGTGCGTCTTTATTTGTATTTCTTTACTTAAGTAAAAAACACTTCATGTAACCTGTAACTCTCAGCATGAACACAGCCTCTGAGCACCAGTCCAACACACAGCTTTACTGTAAATACATTACGGCAAACTGATCTGTTTTTATACAATCTTTCAATTACACAAAGTTAGCATACATCCACTTGTTTTGCAGTCCTTACCTTTAAATTTAACATCTCTTATTCCTCTTCTGCTCTTTTTCTCCATCTCTGAGGGAACTTCTCTCTCATTGTTTGCTCTCCCTGGAAATACAGCAGCTCTTCTTTTAGCTAGCAGACACATTGTGTGACAAACTGCAGACACTTTGTCTGTTTGCTGATATTTGAGCATAAACGTTGCATTTAAAATTACGTGCTACAGTTACTTCATTTGTTTTCGCTATTTAAGATGCTGACGTACCGCGAGCGCAACGGACATCTGCCCTCGGTCCGGCGCACTGTAACCCCTGATTATAGCGCTATAGATGATATATAAATTATATGGGTTTGCCTTGTTAGGGATTATATTTTACTCAATGAATAAAGGACAAATGTTTAAAGGTAAACTCCAGTAAATTAATTAATAACTGTGGATCAACCAAATAATAAACAAATGAATAATACATTAGACAGAGAGCAACAGATCAGAAAGTACTAGACTAACTTCTCTGTCTCAGTGCATCTTATTTTGAGGTTCGGCCACAAGGACGTATAATTAAAGCATCAGGAGAGAAGAGGCTCCATTACTGAGGAATCTGGGCCATGAAAAACCAGCTTGAACAAGACTGAATGACGAAGGTCAACTCGTAGCGCCCAGAGATTGTTTATGTTTAGATAAGAGGCTGTATAAAAATGTTATGTTTAGACAGGAACACGGGCTCAGAGAGAGAGAGAGAGAGAGAGCACACACAGGCCTGCTGTCTCCTTCGGTCCCACATATACATGTGTGATTTTTCTGATTCTTTAATATATTAAATGTCTTACTTTTTTCATTAAAGTGTTTCAGGTGTCTTCCTTCATAAACAATCTGTTTACCTGTCATTGTCTGTCATTTTCGATATTTAAGATGCTGAAGTACCGCGAGCGCAACGGACATCTGCCCTCGATCCGGCGCACTGTAACCCCTGATTTTATTTTGATTTATTTTTTAAATTATTTACTAAATTATAAAATCAATTTTACACAAAATGAATCACAGCCAGATGATGAGCCTGGCATCACAATGTAGGGAAAATTAGATCTTTCATATGTTTTGTTTTGCTCAATATGTTTCTGGCTCCTGAGGTTATTACAGTGACTTGCAAATCATCCAAAATAGTTTATACATAAAACATGAACGTCTTCACTTACAGCCTAATGATACAGCCCATTACAGCAACTATCACAGCAAACACTGCAGCTATTGTACATACAGTATTTCACATTTAACATTTCAAATAAGTAGAAACTGAAATTTGTTGGTTTGCTTCTATTTATGTTTAGAAACACAAACATTTGCTGTACTGTCATTTAGATTTTACTTACTGGGCAAGGAATCATTCATTTCCATGGAACTACCAACTGTGATGATGAGGGGAAAACAAAAAAAAAAATCAGATCAAAACATTTCATTTCTTAAAAAGAACTACAACATTTACCTTTTAATAAGTTAGAGTGAAATACAAATACAACACAAATTCTATAAAGAGCATTTAAAATATGAGATGTTCATCAGTCTGGTTGTTCTGTTTCATGTTATAACTCTACAGTCATTTCAGATCTTGTTACTTTCACCTCTCTGACACCTCTGCCACTAAAGTTTCCTCACCTGCTTCTCTTCTCTGATTGGTCACACTTAACATTTCAAATAAGTAAAAACAGAAACTTGCTGGCTTACTTCTGTTTATTTGATAGCAGTGCACAGATGTGTAGATGTGTGTTACACTGTCATTCAGCTTTTACTTACATAAGTATAATGCCTTGGGTATTCTCAAGGAGGCATAACCTATGATGTAAAAGAAAAAAAAGGAGTCAGGACATTTTATAAGAATTTTTTTTACAAATATATTTTTGAGGGCATATTATGGATGTACAAACACAACACAAACAAGACACACGACTACCAACAGTGTTGTAGTGGTTGTTCTGTTTCATGTTCTAACTCTTCACTCATATCAGATCTTGTTGCTCTCACCTCTCTGACATGATTGACACTAAAGTTTCCTCACCTGCACCTCTCCTCTGATTGGTCCCTGCTGGATTTATATTCTGCTCTTAAGTTATCATTGTACTCCTTTCATTCATGTTCAATTATCTTTATCTTTAAGCTGTGACTGACAGTTTTAGTTTTTCCTCTTGAAACAAACTCACAGGGTGTTGGAATATTTCTGCGCACAAGAGGTCCTTGAATCACTTTGCTGTTGTCTTTGTTGACGGCAATGAAGGCGGTGAAAGAACTGCTCACTCCTGATTGGACACTGAGTTTCACCACCTTCTCCTTCACTCCTCCATCCTGCTGTCCTCTGTGCTCTCTCTCCTCCATCTCCAGGGAGCGAATAAGAGTCCGAGCACCCAACCTGTGGACTGTTAATCTGGAGATGAAGGAAAACATTACAGAGTCATAATGTTTGTCATTTTTCTCACATTAGTTTGTCAGTAACTTGCATCTATTTTTATTCTATTCGATCCTTTTCAGGGTTTTACCATTGCCTCTGGCACCACAACAGATTTTTCCATATGCTGGGAAAATGCGCACAATATTTGGACATGACTCCTAACAATGGCTCTTTGATTTCACACAAGCTTAATTATTTGAAAGCAGACTGAGACTACTCATTTTTAATGTTGTCATCAGTAATGACATACTGATACCACTAATCCAAGTATGAAAAAATATGATTTAGAAACAGTGACTGCACTGAAACATGTTTAAGAGTAGATAAAAAGCATTAGGTGTGTGTTATTAACAAACTGTTTTGATATTTTAAACCCAACACCTGTAATCTCATGATTCAAAGAACAACGCTGCTTGTATTAAATGATTTTACCCAGTGTCTGCTGCAGGTTTGAGACTGAAGTGCAGCTGGTTCTCAGAGGGATGACCTGCCAGGCTGTACTTCACTGTCACACAGCCCTCTGCTGCCTCTGAGCTCTGAGACAGAATTACAGTGTTTGAAGTCATGTTAATGACTGTCATCAAATACCTAAACAACAACATGACGGTGCTGCTCCTACCTGTTCAGTGAGCTGGGCATAATCAGTGACCTCTGGCCCTGGAAAAGTGCTGTGATTGGTGGAGAGAGGACAGTGACAGACACTTCCTTTGGTAAATCCCATGTGACTGAGATGTCGACCACAGTCGGCTGCAGAGCAAATTGCAGCGACTGCATCACCTGAAAAATAAAGAAAAACTCTACAAATATACACAAACAGCTGGAACAGACATTTTACTCACTGCAGGTCTGATCTCAAATACATATCTGCTGCTGCTGCAGTGTTTCACCTCACTTCTAATTGTGTTTAATGTCTTACTTTTGGTTGCATCCTGTCAGTCCCTGTGATGAACTGAGCGTGACCTCCTCCTTCTTTGGCCATCCCATTGATGAGAGCAGAGCTGGCCCCTTCCCCAATCCCAAAAGAGAAACACCTGCAGTACAACAGTTTTCTTTAAGTACACTGAGGACATGTTGGACATCCTGGGAATTGTGTAGATATAGTTGTGTGTTTGTGGTTCCACCTGTGAGAATCTGAATTCTCCTTCACCAGATCTATCACTTCTTTGGTGTTCCCCACCTCTCCATCAGTAAAGACAAACAGCTGAGGGGAGAGTTGGTACATAAGGGACAGAACATCAGACCCAGAAACACACAGTTTGTGCTGAGAGCTGAGTTAGCCCTGCGACAAGCTGGCAACCTATACAGGGTGTACACTGTCTCTTGCTGTATAGCAGCTGGGATGGGCTCGAGCCCCCCTGTGACCCTGAAAAGGATGAGCAGAAGAGAATGTGTTACCTGTCTAGGCTGATTGGGAATGCAGGGCTGGCTGTAAATATGTTTGAGGGGCTGCAGGATCTCCGTTCCACCCAGATCAGCCTCGATCTGCTCAACTTTCTTCAGAGCCTCCTTCATGGTCTTCTGGCTGTACTCCACACTCTTACTGCCATCACACAAACATGCACCAAAACACACATGCAGATAATTTACCAAAGACAGCAGGAGACTTCTTGAGCTGACTGATATGAGGGAGAGACTTACGGGAAGATGTGTTCATAACTGAACCCAAAACTGTAAATATTGAAATAGCAGCCCATTGGTAAACTCTTCAACAGGAGCAGCAGAGTATCCTTAAGAGAAGAGGGAAAACATGGTGAGACCACTGTGTGAGAGGGTCACTGAAAGACTTTATGATTGTAATAATTTATTATGGATACCCTGGCACTGCTGATGCGACTTTCCTGCTCCTCGCTGTAATCGTTAGCATAGCTCATACTTCCAGATCGATCCACTAAGAACACAAACTCTCCACATGAAGCCAATGAAGACATCACAGACTGGGGGAACTCGGGATACAGGCTCACCATCACCACTGGATCACCCATCAGAGTGCCTGAAACACATGACATGGATGAAAAAAATTTTCAGTTTCACATTTTATAATCAATTCCAACACAATAAAGCTCCCGGTTGAAGAATGGAAATCACCAAGTTTTATATGCAAACTAATTATTTCATTAATTTTCACTGACCTGCCTCAGCAGAGGCCTGTCCTGCCTCCACCACAGCAGTGGGCTGGTGGGCATCTTTGTAATAAATCAGCAGTTCAACATCTCTGTCAAACTTGTGTCCTGCAGCCAACTTGACCTGCAGACCACAAACACATTCATATTTAGTTCTCAGTAATCAGTAACAACCACACACAGCAGACACATCAACGCTCTACCTACCGTGGCCTGGGTTTGATCAGTGATGAGGTACTGGAGAGGGTCCAGGGAGCAGTTAGACTCTACTTTAGAGACTGGACGAGGAGAGGACACTCGGGCAGAGAAAGACAGACTGTAGGGCACCAGAGAGGCTGGAACAGAAGTCACCTGGACACCTGCACCTTCACTACCTGCACACAACATCAGGTTAGAAATGCTGTAAATATTGAGGCATTACACACTCAAACCATTTTACCTGAGAAGAACCTGTGGTCCACATGATGCTGGAGCTCAAACAAGGAAAATAAGACTTTTGTTCAGGAAACATAAATAGTCCTGCAAAAGCTTTTGTTCTTTTCTTTATTTCCATGACTTTATCCTATAAATGGCATTATGACAAGTATTGGTACAATAAGGTAAACCTAATAAAAACCAAACAGTGAGTGTGAATTAGTTTATTGTCAAGGATTTTACACTAGTGAGAGGTTTACTTCTTTTATGTGACTTTCATAAACTTCTTTATGATCTAACTTGTAGTGAAATAAGGAAACCCCATATAAAATTTGGTTTACTGTCATTTAGTTAACACATTTTGATGATATAAAATCGTAACAGGGAGAGTCAGTGTTTTCCCACAAACACTGACCTGTAAAAAACCAAGTACACCCCATGATTTAAGAGCTCGTACAGCCACCTTTAGCAGCAGTAACTCAAAGTAACTGCTGTCTGTATCTGTCTCTGATGTCATTGTGGAGGAATTTTGGTCAATTCATCTTACAACATTTTTTTCATTTCATTGAGGTTTTCACATATTTGCTTATTCGCAGCTCTCTTCAGGTCCAGCCACAGATTTCAGTCAGGTTGAGGTCTAGACTTTGACCGGGCCATTGCAGCACCTTGATTTGTTTCTTTTCCAGCCACTCAGCTGTAAACTTGCTGCTGTGCTTGGGATCACTGTCCTGTAGCATGAACCAGTTTGGGGAGGTTTTAGCTGTCGGACAGATGGCCTCACATTTCACTCCAGAATACTCTGGCATACAGAAGAGCTCATGGCTGATTCAAGGACTCCATGGTGCTAAGGTCGAGTGGCTGCAAAACAAACCTAAATCATCACTCCTCCACCACCATGCTTGACTGTATGAGGTGTGTGCTGATAAGTTGTGTTTGGTTTTCTGCAAAAGTGACACTGTGCATTATTGTCAAATATCTCCATTTTGGGGCCTGTCAGTCCAAAAGACTTTGTTCTAGAAGTCTTGTGGTTTCCTCAGATGCAACTTTGCAAACCTAACCTCTGCTGTTATGTTCTTTTTAGAAAGATGTTGTCTCCTGCAACTCTGACAAAAAAGCCATACTTGTTGAATCTTTTTCTAATTAAACTGTCATGAACTTTAACATTTAATATGTTAACTGAGGCTGGTAGAGTCTGAGATGTAGCTCAAGGGTTTCTTTTTTTTCAGTTTCCCTGAGAGTTAAGTACTTCTTCTGGTTCTGTGTTCACCCCTGAGTTTGAAGATTTTCTTTTTTTTACATTTTGTGTTCCATCAGTGATGTGAAGGTTGGTTTAAGACTTTCCCTGGTGTAGCTTAAGGATTTCTGGTCCAAATATTTTGAAGTTTTCCTACCCTGAGGTTGGTATCGAGGGTTGAGCACAGCAGGCAGACAGAACCTCAGCCCATCATCAGCCTGCACAGCCAGCTCAGTGACGTACTCCAACCTGATGGAGGCGCTCTCTCCTGGAGGCAGACTGCCCACACTCAGAGAGAATATATCTGGACTCTGCTCACTCTCCTCCAATAGGAAGGCCTGCTGACCGCAGCTCAGAGCATCATCATACTCCTCACGAGCCTGAAGGACGGAGACACATGTCAGTATCATTCACTGTGTTTATTGTTGTCTTTAATCTTACTTATAATGAGGTCATATTTACTGTCCAGCTCACCTCCTGTTTCTCCTTCACCTCAGCTACAATCTGTGTCTGTCCAATCTTAGCACTGAAATGACAGACAGCAGCATCTCCAGGCAGAGGGAAGACAAAAACAGCCTCTAATGGTTTGTCCTCCTTGTTCTCGTAGTTCAGAGTGGAGACCACTGTAGCCACATGGTCCCTCACCTCCAGCTCCACCTCAATGCTCTTCAGAGGAACTGACAGAGAAACAGAATTATGACAAATACACAGACCATACAGCAAGATATTATTATGTGCCATTACAACAAAAAAATATATGTAAATAGACTAGTTCTTATATAGCGCTTTTCCACTCTGAGCACTCAAAGTGCTTATGCAACACGTTTACATTCACACTCATTCACACTAGCACTTCGCTGTGTAACTAAGCTAAGTGCTTTTATTGTCTAACATTCACAGACATTCATACTCCAACACTTGTGTCAGAGAGCAACTTGGGGTTCAGTATCTTGCCCAAGGATACTTTGTCACGCAGCCTGGAGCAGCCAGGAATTGAACCGCCAACCTTCTGATAGCTGCAGAGAAAACAGAAGTCTCTTTGTTTTCTATCAGTACCTGGTTCCTTCTCCAGAGTTAGCAGACCGCAGCAGTTCATCATCGTACCTGTGAAACAAGAACATTTGAGCTCTTAATGTTGGAATTTTACTACTGTGTTTTCTGGGTATTCCTTAGTGTAGTGACTCAACACCTGTTTTGCCACTACAAAATTAAAGTAGGGAGTACTGCACTGTTGAGTTGCTTTTGAATTAACCAGCAAATGATTCAGTTTCCAAACATTGTTCCATTGATCATTTATTTACATGTTTCAATAATCCAGCTACTCCAAGGCTTCCATACAAGGCAAGACAAAACACATGGACATGCAGAAAAAAAGCGGTCAAAAAAAAAAAAAAAAAAAAACCCACACTCTCCCTGCTCAATGATTCTCCGTGCAACCACACCAGAGACCAGGTGAATATATTTCATACTCATTCATTAAACATCACCATTCCTAATCCAAGGAATGCACATGCAACACCACGTGGCTACCTAACACCATTAACTGCATATGGCTTCTATACTTGTAATAATAATAATAATAAAAATATTTATTGTTGTAATTTATAAATATTTACACGTGAATTTCTTCACGATGTTTTCATTCTGATTATGATGACGTCAGTGAGTGTGACCTGAGGGGTCTACTAGGAACGAAGCTTCTTCGGCACAAAATGATCCCTGTGAGTGCTGCCTACTCTAATCAGAGACATTATCAGGTGATGATGATAAAAACGTATTTTAAAACGTATTTAAAAATGTATTTTAAAAAAATTAGGACACAGAGCGGTAAAATAAACATTTTACTTCGAGTTAATTATTTTACTCGAAGGTGCTGCTGATTATTTCTAAGGTGGCGGCTGCACATCAGAGCTCTGAAACTTTTTTGGTTTTTTTTGCTTTTTTTATTGATATACCATATTTGACCCCCTTCCAGGTAAAAGTATCTATATGAAGAGATTTAGACAGCAACCAGTTATGTATTTCCTTCCAAAAGTTGCATACAACCTGGCACTCAAAAAAACAGATGTTCTGTTGATTCCAACAATGATTTACAAAAATAACAATTCTCCATTTCAAATTTGAATATTCTTTTAATAAATTCCTGCGAAGGATAAATTTCATTTAAAATTTTAAAATGGATTTCTTTGACTTCAGGAAGGATTGGAAATTTCAGGAATTTAGTTCTGATGGATCGAATTTCTTGTTTGTTAAAGTTTTTTAAATGATGTGTTCTTTTAGAAGATCCAGGATAGATCTCATCAATTAAAAGTTTTCTCAAAAATAGGTTATTACATTTTTTCTCTACAAAGTTTATGCCATTGATGAACACTTTATTTAATCTGGGGGTTGGGGTCTGATCTAAGTTGTTTCTAATTAGATTAATCATTGCAGCTGGAATATTGTCAACTACACTTCTGTAGTCATCAGGGCTACAGACTATTTTATATTTGTCACTAAATTTGTCATACTTTAATAGATCCCCCTTATCATTTTACAGATGAACAATTGACCAAATTTGTTTTTCCATCCATCCTTCCATGAATATTGACTTTCTTCTCCTTAGAATCACCCTATTGTTCCACAGTGGAACATTGTGTGGACTAAAGTTATGTTTGTAAATCATTTTCCAGTAAAACAGAACTTGTTGATGGAAGGCAGAAAGTTTCACTGGTAATTTAGAAACCTCAAAGTCACATTTCAAAAGAAAATCTATGCCACCTAATTTTTTAAAGACAAAGTTGGGTAAAGAGAACCAAATATCCTCGCTGCATTTTAAAAAGGACTGCAGCCATCTTAACTTAAGTACACCATTTATAGTTTCAAAGTCAATTGCTTTTATTCCTCCTTCCTCAAAACCTTTGATCATGTCAGCTTTTCTAATATAATGATGTTTATTTCTCCAAATGAAGTTAAAAATGAGGGAGTTTATTTCTTTTATGGTTTTTGTGGAAAGGGGTAAAGAGTACGTGGGGTATATTAGTCTGGAAATAAGTTCAATTTTTGTCAATAACGAAGAGTGTTAAGTCTCTTTGCAGCCAGTTATTTAGGATTCGTCTGGATTTTTCAATTGGCTTCTGGATGTTTTTTCTGTAACTAGATTTAGAATCTTTGGACACCAATATACCTAAGTACCGAACCTCCTTTTTCACTGGAATATTGTATAACACATCTTCAAAACTATCATGAATACTTAGGAGTTCAGATTTTTTAAGGTTAAGAGTTAGGCCTGAGACCCGGGAGAATGATTCCACCACCTGAAGAGCAACTGGTATTTGTTCTTTATTTTTCAAAAATAGTGTTGTGTCATCAGCTAATTGCCTAATAACTATTTTTCTTTCATCAAAAGTAATGCCTTCAATTTCCGAGTTTCTCAGACTGATGGACAGCAGCTCAGCAACCATAATGAACAATAGTGGAGACAAACTGCACCCTTGTCTTATTCCTCTCCCTATATTAAATCTTGGGCCTGTGCCTTCAGGAAGGGAGACACAACTATTGATATCTGTGTGTAACATCTTAATTATATCCAAAACATAGTGCATAGAATATTCTAATGTCTTATAAATGAAGGGATGCTCAACTGGGTCAAAGGCTTTTTGAAAATCAAGGAATAAAATATAAGCGTTATCTTTCACGAGATCTTTGTAATCTAAAAGATCTAAAACTAATCTAATATTAGAGCTCTGAAACTCTAAACTGGATCCACTTGATGTTTAAATGTCACTGTCCCGCTGCCTGATACAGGAGACGAGGAAACTTTTGTTTTTAGGCAGATCAGAGTGAAATGAATCTTACTGATCAAACAGGTGTGCTTGGTCTGTGTTTGTGTTCTTGTAGTTAAAATTCCAGCTGTGCAAAACAGACTCAGCAGCAGAACAGCAGTGGAGTTAGTGAGGCGCGGCTTAATGACCTGCGCAGATAAAACGTGTTCCCCCCCGCACAGAATCTATACTGTAAATTAGAGAAACAGTGGAAACGTGGCGCTTCACCTGATCTTAAACTGCAGCTCTGAATGTGACCTGCTCCTGATCAGGTTATGTCAGTATTTCTGTGGGGCGTGAACGACCCGGGAGAAAAGTCACGCGGAACAAATTCTCAACTCAACTTTATTTATAAAACACTTTAAAATCAGTGCCATTGGCCAAAGTGGTGTACACAAGGAAAAACAAACAGGTTTAAAGTACATATAAAAACCACACGAAGTAAAACATAACATTAATAAAAACATACACATAGGTTAGAGCAATAAAACAATAAGAGTCAACATGTTGAACATCGGATTAATTCTCACGGCGGAAAAAGGAAATAAGCAGGTCCGTTAGCTTAACGACTACAGGGAGATTCTCCGTCACCGTCTGTAGTGAAGCCGCTTCGCTATCAAGGGGGAACCCCACCCCAGGACCTCGCTTCCCGCGGGGCAGGAAAAGATTCATCCGGCTAAGTGGGGCATGGTGGAAAATTTTGAGAACCTTTGGGTTACCACAGAGAGCCACTTCTGACAGTTTAGACTTTAAACTCGACATAGCTCACTGAGCCTTAATGTGGCTTCGTAATACAGGCCTCAGGTTTATTTATTTATTTTTTACCACCAGCGCGTCCCACCCTGACTTTCACTTTCACTGTTGTAGCCCCACAGACCGTTTATTGTATCTCAGTATTGACATTTAAAGACAGTTCGTACTGAACTTCAGGGTAACAGCACCCAGATTGCCGTCTTTAAGTTTTCAGGTTTGCATGTCAGTGCGCAGTGATATGATTCTGAGCAGTGAGTGATTGGGCTGCTTGAAGACATGCACGGTAGGAGCTTACCTCTGAGGACAGACTGATGTGTCCGCGACAGTTTCACCTCCTCTTCTAAATATGAGAGAAATTCCGCTAAACACGAAGTATTGTCGCTCACCGAGACGACACGGGTATCCTTGATTTTCTTATGAGAGAGCACCGGATATGTGGGACACCGCCCACCCCCAGATCCCAGATAAGTGTAACGGTGTGAACGTGAATCTAAATCTGAATTTTTACAGTATTGTTAGCAGAGACAAGATGCACAGAGATCCTGGCATGGAAGCCTAGACTTTACCGACGATCATTACGGAGGAACAAAAACACACCAGCCATTAGTTTTCCCAGACTTGAACCAACTTCCCGCGAGAGGGAAAACTTTATTCACGCCCACCAGTGTATACCACATGTCAAAAACAACACGCCTCATTGGCTGTCGGCGTCCTCTGCCACATTAGTATTTAACACAAATAATTTGTCTGTAGACAACAGGAAACAAACATGTCTTTTGCACAATTGAGAGCATATCTGCCAACAAGTATAAATAAAAGTGCGAAAAAATGTAGAGGTATTAAACTTTAAAAGAAATTTAAATAAATAATAAAATAAAAATACAAGGAATGCCAGAAACATGTAACGATAAAAGTTTACAAAAATATGACAGTAGTGCAAAAGTGATGTCAGATAGTCTCCTTCTATTTCAGTTTCCATTGTTAGGGTTGTGGCTGTAATGTAGTTTAATAAGTTTCAATTTGTTCTCATGCTTTGGCCGTAAGTGAGGGGGTCACAAGTCTTTGCGACAGTGCGACAAATGCAGCTGTCATTAGACATATTAAATGATAGTATAAATCTTCTAAATCATACTGAGTTCCTTCAGACATGTGGCTTTCCTATTACTCAAAGTATTTGCTGTTGTAATGGATGCTATTCTTTCTGGTATTCTAACATTACTAAGAGGTGCTGAAAAACCAGCTTGTATCTTCCTTTGAGCCCACACTAACGTGTTTTTCTGTCACATCCTGAAATAACAACCATAATATTAGGTCACCATTTCAAAAAGATATCACCACTACCCCTTTGTGGCTCAGGTCTGGTTAGTGATCTGAATTGAGGCAATGTGTGGAAATGTAACAGGCCCCGTTACAGAGGGCGTGAAGACAGTAGTGATGTTTGATACCACAGATTTCCTTTCCGATCCAATACTGAGTGAAATTCAAGCTGGTATCGGTGATACTGATCCGATACCGGTACTTTGTGCAGAAACACCTAATGTGTGGTAAATGTAAAAAAAGTGGTGTAATTCAAATCTTGGCTTCATAAAGAACACAAGACATGACTCTGATTTATTTATTTTAAACTCAGAACTACACTGAGGTAGCAGCCTCATTTATTACTCAGCATTCCCACAAACATCACAGGTTGCGTCTTGGTTGCATCTTGTGGAGCTGCAATAGCTCCACGTGTGACTTGTTTTACGTTTTGCCATTGTGTCTATGTTTGAGTGAGTGAGCAGCAGCACAGTGCGCTTAGGCATTTCGTCCTTACGCATTACACACTTACCAGGTGGAAGAAAAAGTAGTTCCCATCAACCTCATCTCATTTAGGCAAGATCTCAATAATTTAGTTACTTTCTAACGTGTTCTTGTTAAGGTACATTAGTATTGAAAGTATTGATACTTGGATTTGAGAATGGATTTTAAAGCATGAAGGTCTGGTATTGGAAGTATCAATATTTCAGTATCAATCTGCACATCATTAGAAGACAGATTACACTCCTGTAAAAGAGGAGAAATAATGAGAGGAAACGTGCTGCTGTTTGCCTGGTCAGTCTTGACAGATTTTATTCACATAAAACAAGCATCTCTGTTTCTTTTGTCACTTAATTCAGCCACAATTCTGTTTTCTCAACAACACTGTTCACAGTCCAACAACAACACTGACATTTAAGGGCAAATACAAATACAAATAAGGTTAAAATAAATAAAGAAAAATATACTTTGTTTCACATGAACAAAAACAGAAAAGAATTATCATGTTTATCATGTTATTATCATGTTAAATGGCTTATTATGAGGGACATCCCTACACAGATATTGTACTTCTAACGTTTGCTGACAATGCCCACATTCTGGCTTTGTATGTTCTCACGTAAGCTAGCTCCTTAGAGCATTCAAATGGTAACTTTATGAAGGACCTCAGACCGGCTTAACATATTTTACAAACATGCTACACATAAAGACTTAAAACAGAAGAAACTAAGTGGACAGGAACTGTTAAAATAACTGAATTGGAGCCATATGAGAGAGCAGGAGCATGTGGTAAGAACAACAGAGTCTGCCATTACCAACATTTCTAGCTTTTAGCCGTTAGCTCAGTGTGTCCAGTAAAGATGGAGTTAATGTGTATTATCATTGCCTGGGTCATATAGATGTCTCTGTGTCACCTGTTCAAACTGGCGCAGTTAGATTTAATGTAACCAGATTATTTAGTTAATTATTTGGGAATGATGGGATGATTGTTGATGTCCCACATTGAAAATTTATATGTGTATTCTTTCCTGTTCTATTTAGAGCCACACACACACACACACACACACACACACACACACACACACACACACACACACACACACACACACACACACATACTTCTTGGACCCCACTTCTGTATGCCAATTGCCATGCTCCATGTCTGTGATCCTTTAGTCAATCATTAAAGTCTAACTGGAACCAACTCTCTGTGGCCTTCTCTCTGACCAGCGTCCCTGTCCTGAGAGGAGCTATCAAACCAGCCTCCCAGAGAAACTTCCCCAGCAAGTAACTCATATCTGGATAAAGTGGTGGTGTGCGTACAGTGTTCCTGAGTAATTTGGTCAGGATCATAGGATGACACTAATGGGCATCATCCAGAAGGCTGGAGTTTCTTGATCCCACTTATCTGCACTGCTTCCTCAATTCTGAACACGAGGGCCCCAAACATGTGTACACTGTTAGCCCAGCCATTCATATGCAGTGTGCACACTCCACTGGAGCTTAGTGTCACCCAGAGCATAAAAGGAGGTTCATTCAGCCATTGAGAATGATGAAGGAATAAATTTAGAGATACATTAATTTTGTTACACTCACAAAAGGTGAAGGAGAGACAATTTGGTCACAGTCGATCATCTTAAATAACACTTATGAATACAAAAAACCCACAAAGTTTATAGAGTCCCCATGATTTGTATATTCCAGCTTTTAGTGGCTATACAGCACCAATGAACCACTTACAAAAAGATTCACCTGTTTATCTTCTATCATAGCTCCTTCAGCAAACATGCTCTGTCCTCCAAGAACATTTTATGAGATGAGACATCCTGTTAGATGTCACATGGGGATAATTTTCTGGTCCATAGATACAGAGGAGAGAGGAGACTCAAAACTGAGAAATGAGAAACACAAACTGTGACATTAGGTAAATGGATAGACAAACTGCTGGGAATCAACAACTCTTTATTCCCAACAGTTCTACATCACCTGAGTTTACAGATTAATTTGTTCCTCCTGTTACAATTATGCTCACCAGTAAAATCACAGCAGGTATGTCACCTATAGTTAAATCTTTGCACTATAAACATTCATACAAACCTCCCTGAACTCAACAAAAAAAGGATAAGAGAACATAACAGATCATAACTCATCATTAGAAACAACATGTTTGTCTTTTATTTTGAAACTCTGACTACCAACCACTGATTGTTATTCTTTTGGTTCAATTTATTCTTCATTGGATTGTATGTTGTTATTTTTACACAGTACTCAAGATAAAAAAGTCCATTTCTTTTTGTTCAGTCACAGGACATAAATGCAGAAAGCAGCACCATCAGAGCCTGAAGGCAACCATCATGGTTTCATGTTATTTCTAGTAAAAGTCACTTTTTTTTTCTTTTTTTTGCTTGATCCATAAAGATAGAAAGAAAAATGTTTTGGACACATATCTGCAGAAACATATTTCACTGTCAGAGGTCTTTATTCCTCTTCTTTTTATCGTGGTTCAGTCACATAAATAAAAACGTAAGTATCAGACGTCATCTCCTCAGAACAGAGGAAAAAAAAGACTAAATTATTAAATTTGTTCACTTTGGGTTGTTATTTGGAATGTCATAAAACAGACAGTTTTTGCAAATTCAGACTCAACTCTAACTGTAATCTGTAAAAAAACAAGGAAGGGTCATTAAAACCAGCACAAGAGGTAAAAACTGGTTTTCATTTGATTTCTATGTATCTCAAACACTCTAAAATTAAACACATGATGATTAAATCCATTTTGGGAAAAGTCATGAAATTTGAGTTGATGGGATTTTAACAGTTATTTGAGTTTTAAAATGTTTTAATGACACCCCACCAGCACCACCACCACCACACACACACCCACTCACACACCCCAACCTAACTCAAACTTAAGTACCGTAAGTAGATTTTATTTATAGAGCACCTTTCAAAGATTAAAAAACACAAAGTGCTTGAAAAATAAAAGAAAAAAAATAAAAGTATAGCATACACTACCACCCAAATGTTTGAACACACCCATTCATATGAATAGCTGAGTGTGTCCAAACCTGACTGGTAGTGTATAACAATATAAAGTAATAGAATACAACATAAAACATGCTTTTTGAAAGAGTCTGAGGAGTCTGCATAGCAAAAAGACAGCAGAACAGAATTCCACAAGCTTGGTGCCACTGCCCAAAAAAGCCCGTTTCCCATGAGTTTTGAACCAAGTGTGTGGAGCTGTCAGCAAATTGACCTGATGATCTAAGAGCTCCAGAAGAAGAATGAGGTTTCAGCAGGTCAGACATAGACTGGGGAGCTTGACCATGAAGGGCCCTATTCTAAAATTTACTGGTAACCAATGAAGAGAAGCCAAAACTGGAGTGATATGAGATCTTCTATTGGTGCCGGTTAAAAGTCTTGCCTTAGCATCCTGCACAGCCTGAAGGTGATCCAAAGCTGTTTTACAGTTTAAAGCTCTGTCCACAATAGATATAGTATAGTTTTTAAAGTTTCTCTCAAAAGAATTTGTCTTTTTAAAGTTTTAAAGTTGATCTTATGGTTCGTATCAGAACAGTTTGTTTGATTTAACTACGCTAACATTTTACATACCTTTAGGGAGGGACTATGTGCTGTTGTAGGATCTTTAAGGATCAATCAACATTAATTAGCAGAATGAAAACATTTTATGGACAAAATCATAATCAGAACCAGAATGATGTTCTGTGTTGTTTCACTGCAATTTGACCATAAAATCATTCATTAAGATACACTTTGTACCTTTTTGTTTAGAAGCTGGTGTGAACTGTGGAAATAGTTATTTTAGCTGTTTGGCTCCATTCACTGAGGACTAGCTTGCAGGGACCCTGAACTGCAGCCATTTGCAGAACAATAACAGAAAGTGAAATGAACATCATCACCATCTAGTGGGAGAGAAAAGGAATGAACACACTTTCTGAATGAGCTGCTACAGTAGCTGTCCAACCTTTACTGTGTGTTAGTGTTCAGAGTACTGTCGGGTCGTGGTGCGGCTCTCTCCCGCTGCCCCTCTTACCAGGCGGAAGTGAGACCAATGAAAGGAAATGCACCTTGATAGTAAATCCACACTTTACAAAAACTCACTGGAGATGAGCAGGTTGCGTTTCCAGGATTTATTGAAGCACAAAAGTTAAACAAAGTATAAGAAAGCAAAGAAGCCCTCCCGGGAGTTGAGAGCCTTGGAGCCGCTGCAAAAGGGGAGAGAGGAAGAGCAAAAAGTGCACTAAAAAAGGAGCTCTCTCCCAACTTTACCACTGCCTTTTATCGCCCAAACTCACACCTCCCCCTGCTGTTATCAGGACCAGTGGGCATAGAAGGATGCTCCTAATCCACTATGAGTTTGATCCTCCTGCAATGGCTCCAAGACTGTTCTCTGGGCTGTCATAAACAAACAACTTTTCCCACGTGAAAATACCTCCCACCGGAGCACTACCCCACCCTTCTATCCACATTTTCACTAACTTGAAACACTTTTAGGGCGGTCTTATCTCAATACACAAATTTACTCCCTAACATTATTACAGTAGCTCAGGTGGGACTTCAACTCCCCGCTACTCGACCTCCACACTGGCAGAGCTGTGTCAAAAGTGCACTGTGTACAAAGGTGAGCCTCTAAATATGAATGCCATTATCTACCTGCTAAACCGAGTCTACGCTCACCTGGATAAGCCGGCCAGCACTGTGAGGGTCATGTTCTTTGACTTCTCAAGTGCATTCAACACCATTCAGCCTGCTCTTCTGGGTGATAAGTTGACAGCGATGCAGGTAGATGTCCCCCTTGTGTCCTGGATTGTTGACTACCTGACTGGCAGACCACAGTATGTACGGCTGCAGCACTGTGTGTCTGACAGAGTAGTTAGCAACACTGGAGCCCCACAAGGGACTGTCCTCTCTCCCTTCCTCTTCACCCTCTACACCACAGACTTCAGCTACTGCTCAGAGACCTGCCATCTTCAAAAGTTTTCTGATGACTCTGCAATAGTTGGATGTATCAGCAGGGGTGATGAGGATGAGTACAGGAGGACAGTGAAGGACTTTGTCACATGGTGCAAGCGGAACCATCTAGAGCTCAACGTGACAAAGACAAAGGAACTGGTGGTGGACTTGAGGAAAGACAAGGCACCGGTGGCCCCTATGTCCATCGGAGGGGTCAGTGTGGACACCGTTGAGGACTACAAATACCTGGGAGTACACATTGACAACAAACTGGACTGGGCTAAGAACACTGATGCCCTATACAGGAAGAGCCAAAGTCGCCTCTATTTTCTGAGACGCCTGAGGTCCTTCAACATCTGCTGGACTATGCTCAGGATCTTCTATGAGTCTGTGGTGGCGAGTGCCATCCTCTATGCTGTTGCATGCTGGGGCAGCAGACTGAGGGCGGCAGACGCCAACAGACTCAATAAACTGATCCACAAAGCCAGTGATGTGGTGGGAGTGGAGCTGGATTCGCTTATGGCAGTGTCGGAGAGGAGGATGCTGTCTAAGCTGCAGGCCATTATGAACAATGGCTCCCACCCACTCTACAACACAGTGATGGGACACAGGAGCACATTCAGTGCAAGACTCATCCCACCAAAATGCACCACAGAGCGCCACAGGAGGTCATTTCTACCTGTGGCCATCAGACTCTATAACTCCTCCCTTAATAGGTGACATTGTGGTTCATCAGTGTCATTCACTTATCAGTATTCAATTGTACATAAAATTGTTTAAATTTCCATATACATTGTACATACACTATATACATTGTACATTGTACATACACTTATACATTGTACAAAAAAGGACTGTGCATATATATATAATGACACCTATTTAAAAATTTTTGCACTCACAATTCTCATATGTGTATAGATTTAGATGTGTATATAGCAGGGTTATTATAGTTAACGAAAACGAACGAAATAACGAAAACTGAAATTGAAAAAACATTGTCGTTAACTGAAATAAATAAAAACTATAATTAAAAGGAAAAAACGATAACTAATTAAAACTGAATTGTGAGTTTACAAAACTAACTAAAACTAACTGAAATTATCGATAAACTGACTTTCATTTACTTGTTTTTTGGGTTTTTTTTTTTTAAGCCTTGTGGATTGATATGAAATCATTGTTTCCGCTCTCCGAGTTTAAGCTGGGAGCGCCACAGGACAACTGTGTGAGTGCGCATGTGCGTGCGCTCACCGCGCTGGTCCGCAAAGTAATGGCTGCGGTCTGCAGAGAAAGCGGCAGAGTCCCGTATGGAGGTTCTTTGAGTACAAACACCTGCACTCGACCACAAGGTAATTAACACACACAATCCAGCTACACAAGCATAAATGCGGACATGAGGTCGGACACTTCCGTAGGTTATATACAAAGACCCTGCAGGTTTAATTAGCAGCATCTAACCAAGCTAGCTCCAAAACAGAAGCAGCTTCAGGTGGTGAGAACATCAGGATGCAGATGGATTTGACCTTTGACTCCTTCAAAGAGTTTGTTTTTGTTTAACACCACATGTAGGCGTTATTAATCTGCTGCACTGATGCTGAAGTTTATTGTGGAGTTTATTGTAGAATTTATTGAGTTTGGGAGTTCATGTTTTTCTTTGTTTCTCCCTGTTGATGTTCATGTGTGTCCTTAATATTACACACATTTAGCATGTCTTGTGAACAGTTGGTTGTTGAATATATTTCTTTAAACTGTATCTTTTGTCAAGTTTTCATTACACAATACTCACTTTTGCGCCTTGAATCTTGCACCTGATCAGGTATGAAAATACTAAAACTAACACTGAAACTAACTGAAACTAAGCATGAAACCAAAAATAAAAACTAATAAAAACGAGCAAAACCACTCTGAAAACTAATTAAAACTAACTGAATTAGAGAAAAAAAAGTAAAACTAACTAAAACTAAACTATAATGTAAAATCCAAAATTATTATAACCCTGGTATATAGTCAAAATATCTCTTTAGTCTTTATACTTTTATGCCTTTAGTGTATGTTATTGTGTTTTAGGGTTACTCGTTTAAATGAAACGGTTGCAGCTGTAACAGTAGTAATTTCCCTTTGGGATCAATAAAGTATTCTGACTGACTGACTGACTGACTGAATGAGTGCAGTTCTACTAGTGGAAAAAACCCAAGGCCCTGGGCAGAGCAGGCCTCAGTCCTTTCCACTCACCTAAAGCATGCAGTGTTCCAGTGTGTGAGTGACAATATAAGTGACAAATAATATATAATGTGACCATTAATCGAGTGTGTGTGATTAATATATGTAACAATACATGATATAAAATATTGATAGTAAATACTGATGTCAAAATGATAAAAATACTCCACAGTACTCAGAGTAGTTCTGACATTTTTTACAGTCATAAATCCAAATTAGGTGCAAACTTCAAATACAATCAACAATAAAGAATCCATAGATAGATAGATTAGATTCCCTAATTTCTTTTGGGATCAATAAAGTATCTATCTATCTATCTATCTATCTATCTATCTATCTATCTATCTATCTCTCTCTCTCTCTCTCTCTCTCTCTCTCTCTCTCTCTCTCTCTCTCTATCTATCTATCTAAATAACATCGTTATTTACTTATATGGTAGACGGGCTACACATAACTATAAAGGGGCAGATAATATGAAACAGCACTGAATCAAAGGCAGTATGGTGAGAGTAGATCTGCTTCTGTTCATCAGTTCTGAAGGTGAAGCCATGTTAAGAAATCCCTCAGAGCCTCAGAGCTTCTTTCTTCACGCTGCAGCCTAACAGGACATTTCCAGCTTCCACACACTCTGTCACACATGGTGCTAAAAACACAAAAACAGAGTGATAAGAATGGCTTTGGGGAGGAAAAGCTTACTATACCATCAAACGGTGTTTAAAATAATAATTTGCTATCATCTTGGTTTCTACCATTCTGAGCACGGAGCCATGATGTAGCCTTCATAGCCAGAAGCTCCCATTCGTCCTTTGCATCCATCTTTAAACCATGAAGCCAGATCAGAGCCAGAATGGTGGCCCACACTTCACTGTTGGCCTAATTCAAACAGTCAAAAATTATCAAATAAAACAGAACACACAAAAAATGACCTTTCTTTGTACAACTAGCAGTAGCAGCTAGTTTAAACAGCTCCCTTGTCACAAGGGGTCACCAAAGCTCTGCATATTTGATGCCCTTCCTGATGCAGCCATGAAGGGATTTGTGTCTACTGCTGGAAATCTGCCATCTCCAACTGTGATAACATAAATAATCTAAAATAATGTGTTGAAATACTTTCACAACAACTGCTGAGTGATGAGGGAAATACTTTCTCCTGCTGTGTGGTTACTTAGTAAAAATCAGACTTTGGTGCAGCTCAGTGGGTGCTTAAGAGAGAGAGTACCACCAGTACTTTAGCCTCTGATATACACGTTTATTTTCATGCAGCAAGGCAGGCCTACATTTAGTCTGACTTCCTTTTCATTTGTTGTATGTTCTCTTGTCTTTCCATGTGTTTAATTACATCCTGTGTTTTTGTCCAAATCATGCTTTCAAATGTATTTTACAACATCTCACATGATCATTTTGTTTTATTATTTAAATTGACAACAACCCACCTTTGCAGGCTTTGACTTTTCCACCTCCTTGCTGCTCTTTCCCAGTGCAGCAGCCAGAGCTGGATCAAGCAGCCAGCAGCCAGACGCCTCCTGGAGGGAGACTAACTGCAGCAAAGGGTCTCTGGGAGGCTGATCGGGCACAGCAGCTGGTGAAATGAAAATATAATAATATAAAAAACAGACAGAAATAAAAACTGGATCTGATTATGGCGCTAGATGAGAAGACTAAAACTCTACATGATAAACTCCATAAACCACCACACCACAAACTGTGTTACAAATAAAACATTACTTGCTTCATTTGAATATCTGCCAAATATTTAATAATTATATAAAAGATCAATACGCAAATCAAATGTTTTCAATTGCTTGAAGACATGAAAGTAAAATAGAAACTGGCAACAAGGTTGCTGTTTCTGTCAGCGTAGTGTCCAGAGGCTGGAGGCACTACCTGGAGACAGTACACCAGGAGACGTGGAGGAGGCCGTAGGAGGGCAACAACCCAGCAGCAGGACCGCTACCTCCGCCTTTGTGTAAGCAGGAACAGGAGGAGCACTGCCAGAGCCCTGCAAAATGACCTCCAGCAGGCCACAAATGTGCATGTGTCTGCACAAATGGTTAGAAACTGACTCCATGAGGCTGGTATGAGGGCCCAACGTCCACAGATGGGGGTTGTGCTCACAGCTCAACACCGTGCAGGATGCTTGGCATTTGCCAAAGAATACCAGGATTGGCAAATTCGCCACTGGTGCCCTGTGCTCTTCACAGATGAAAGCAGGTTCACACTGAGCACATGTGACAGACGTGACAGAGCATGACCGGTTTGGGAGTGGGTCAGTAATGGTGTGGGGTGGCATTTCTTTGGAGGGCCGCACAGCCCTCCATGTGTTCGCCAGAGGTAGCATGACTGCCATTAAGTACCGAGATGAGATCCTCAGACCCCTTGTGAGACCATATGCTGGTGCGGTTGGCCCTGGCCAGGGTCACAAGCTGGAGAGCTGCACCTTGAAGAAGAGCTGCAACGAGCAACACCTTCTTGTCCTGCATGAGGTGGCCATCCAAGCCGGTCCGAGCCTCTTCAAGGGTCCTGCATCTTCCAGTCTGGTTTATGTAGGTCAGTCCGGTCACTCCAGTTGCATCATGCTGAAGATCGTTCCCGTTCGACTACAAAGCGGAGGCAAGACGCTGGACACTCACGCCGTACTGGATGACGGCTCTCAAAGAACCATCCTTCTCCCTCCAGGTATCTTGGTCTGCAGAGACAGGATGAAGTTCTGCCACTCCGCATTATCAGACAAGACGTAATGAAGCTTAATGGAGCATCCATCTCGTTCGAGGTGTGTAATCCCACCGACACTCGGGTGAAATACACCATCTGCCATGCTTTCACGGCAGAAGAGCTCAGGCTAGCAGAGCAGTCCTGCACTGCAGAGTGAGTATCTCTGCAGTGCAGGAGAGGTTTGACTATCTCCATGGGGTGCCAGTGCGAGGGTTCAGCAGAGTCCAGCTTTTGCTCCTCATCGGCTCCGATCACCCCCACCTGATTATTCCTGTACATCCAGTACTGCGAGGGCCCCAGGGAAGCCCCATCGCTGTATGTACCCTGCTGGGTTGGACCATAAAGGGACCGACCAACTTCTTAGAAAGTCCTTCCACTGCGACGTCATGTCTCCATGCAGCGTGCTCGTCTCCAAATCATGAATTACGTCGGTATGTTGAGATGCTGTGGCAAGTCGACACCCAGCCGTTCCGGTCTGAGAAGGAGGTAACACGCTCCAAGCAAGATCAGCTAGCTGTCAAAACACTGGACCAGCGAACTGTCTGTGTCACAGTAGATGGCATAGTCCACAATGCTGCACCTCTACTCTGCAGGCCCAAACTCCATGCACCTCCATCGGCGGTGATGCCTTTGTTACGTGCCACTGAGCGGCGCTTAACCAGCAATCCAGATCTGGCTAAGGTCTACAACGAGGAGATCCATAAACTGGAGAGAGCTGGATACGTTGTCAAGATCAGCAGTGACGAAGCAAGCCAGTCGGAGGAGTCATGGTACATCCCACACCACATTGTTCACCACAACGGGAAGGCCAGGGTGGCGTTCAACGGTTCTTTCCGGTACCAGCAAACCGCCCTCAACGACATCCTACTTCCTGGACCTAACCTTGGAGCCCCGCTGCTCAGTGTGCTTCTCCGGTTCAGGGAGTATCCAGTGGTCATCAGCGGAGACATCCGTGGGATGTTCCACCAAATCCAGTTACTCCCTGAAGACCAACCACTCCTTCGCTTCCTGTGGCGTGACATGGAGAAGGAGCGCAGCCCAGACATCTACGAATGGTGTGTTCTGCCCTTCGGTACAGCCTGCAGTCCGTGCTGTGCCATATATGCACTGCAACGGCACGTCAAGACCAACTGTACTGGTAACGAAGAGGTCCTGAACTCAGTCAACAATGCTTTCTACGTAGATAACTGCCTTCAGTCTCTCCACACTCCATCACAGGCCAGACAGCTGATTGACAAGATGAGAGTCCTGCTTGCTGCTGGTGGATTCGACATAAGGCAGTGGGCAAGCAACCGACCAGAGGTTATCGATCATCTCCCATCAGAGACAAGGACTGAAGGCTGCGAACTGTGGCTAACGGCAGAGAGAGTGGATCTGCAGGAATCCACCCTAGGTCTACGGTGGCACTGTTCCTCCGACACACTTGGCTACAAGCACCGCCAACCGGTAGCCAACGAGCCTACACTGAGAAATGTGTACAGAGTTCTGGCTTCTCAGTACGACCCACTAGGGTATGTTATTCCCTATACCACTTGTGCTAAGGTCCTGATCCAAGCCCTCTGGAGGCACGAGCAACAGTGGGATGAGCCCATCACCGGAGAACTACTCTCAGTGTGGCAGGCTTGGGAGAGTGAACTTCCCCACCTTCAGCACATCAGCATGCCCCGCCGCTACACTCCACTCAACATAAGCGCTGACCCTTCGAACGTCGACCTACATGTCTCCTGTGACGCCTCGGAGAAAGCTTATGGAGCCGTTGCCTACCTTCGTATGGAAGACGCAGAAGGGCGTCCACATGTGTCATTCGTCATGGCACGATCCCGGGTCGCACCGCGGAAGCAGCTCTCTATGCCTCGTCTGGAGCTCAGTGCTGCGTTGACTGGAGCACAGCTTGCCAAACTGTTACGCTCTGAGCTCACCCTTACCCTGAGGCACACAGTCATGTGGTCAGACTTGACCACAGTGCTCAGTTGGATCCGATCTGATTCAGCTCAGTACAAGGTGTTCGTCAGAACTCGCATAGCTGAAATCCAAGAGTACACCGATGCCAGCGACTGGAGGTACATTCCTTCCGTCCAGAACCCGGCCGACGACATCACTCGGGGGAAGGCACTGCATCAGCTGGCTCCACCAACCCGTTGTACGCCTTTTTGTACGACTCTCCTAGCCATTGGCCACATAATTTGGTGGCGAGAGTGTAAGAAACAGAGGAGCTCAGGAAGCCCACGTTCTGTGGCCAACTTACAGTCCCTGATACCTGTCCTGATCCACTGCAGTACGACACCTGGTCTAACCTAGTAGACGCTACATACCGGTCTCAACACGGGGTGGCAGCAGCCCCCATGTCTGCTTCTGCTCGCATAGACACAGAGGTAGCTCTCCTGAAGTGAGCGCAAGCAGACAGCTTCTCTGAAGAACTCAGCGCTCTACAGCACGACTGTCCGATTCGACCTAGTAGTCACCTCATATCACTCTCACCAGAGTACGACCCCATTCTTGGTCTCATCAGAGTGGGAGGCTGCCTCCATAAAGCTGATGATCTACCTGAAGACTCGATTCATCCCGTTGTCCTTGCACCAGATAATCCCATCACACAGCTTCTGGTGAAGGACTACAACAATCGTCTCCGACACTCCGGTCCCAAGAGAGAGTCTTCGCGGAGATCAGGAGGTCGTACTGGATCCTCAATTCAATTCAATTCAATTCAATTCAATTTTATTTATATAGCGCCAAATCACAACAAACTGTCGCCTCAAGGCGCTTTGTATTGTGGGTAAAGACCCTACAATAATACAGAGAAAACCCAACAGTCAAAACGACCCCCTATGAGCAAGCACTTGGCGACAGTGGGAAGGAAAAACTCCCTTTTAACAGGAAGAAACCTCCAGCAGAACCAGGCTCAGGGAGGGGCAGTCATCTGCCGTGACCGGTTGGGCTGAGGGGAGAGAAAAGACATGCTGTGGAAGAGAGCCAGAGATTAATATCAATTAATGATTAAATGCAGAGTGGAGTATAAACAAAGTAAATAAGGTGAATGAGAAACAGTGCATTATGTGAACCCCCCAGCAGCCTAGGCCTATAGCAGCATAACTAAGGGATGGTTCAGGGTCACCTGATCCAGCCCTAACTATAAGCTTGATCATAAAGGAAAGTTTTAAGCCTCATCTTAAAAATAGAGAGGGTGTCTGTCTCCCGAATCCAAGCTGGAAGCTGGTTCCACAGAAGAGGCGCCTGAAAGCTGAAGGCTCTGCCTCCCATTCTACTCTTAAGTATCCTAGGAACCACAAGTAAGCCAGCAGTCTGAGAGCGAAGTGCTCTGTTGGGGTGATATGGTACTATGAGGTCTTTGAGATAAGATGGGGCCTGATTATTCAAGACCTTGTATGTGAGGAGAAGAATTTTAAATTCTATTCTAGATTTAACAGGGAGCCAATGAAGAGAAGCCAATATGGGAGAAATATGCGCTCTCTTTCTAGTCCCTGTCAGTACTCTAGCTGCAGCATTTTGGATCAGCTGAAGGCTTTTCAGAAAGCTTTTAGGACAGCCTGATAATAATGAATTACAATAATCCAGCCTAGAAGTAATAAATGCATGAATGAGCTTTTCAGCATCACTCTGAGAAAGGATGTTTCTAATTTTAGAAATATTGCGCAAATGCAAAAAAGCGGTCCTACATATTTGTTTAATATGTGCATTGAAGGACATATCCTGGTCAAAAATGACTCCAAGATTTCTCACAGTGTTACTGGAGGCCAAAGTAATGCCATCCAGAGTAAGTATCTGGTTAGACACCATGTTTCTAAGATTTGTGGGGCCGAGAACAAGAATTTCAGTTTTATCTGAATTTAGAAGCAGGAAATTAGGTCATCCAGGCCTTAATGTCTTTAAGACATTCCTGCAGTTTAATTAATTGATGTGTGTCATCTGGCTTCATTGATAGGTAAAGCTGAGTATCATCTGCATAACAATGAAAATTGATGCAGTGCTTTCTAATAATACTGCCTAAGGGAAGCATGTATAATGTAAATAAAATTGGTCCTAGCACAGAACCCTGTGGAACTCCATAATTAACCTTAGTGTGTGAAGAAGACTCCCCATTTACATGAACAAATTGGAGTCTATGAGATAAATATGATTCAAACCACTGCAGTGCAGTACCTTTAACACCTATAGCAAGCTCTAATCTCTGTAATAAAATGTTATGGTCAACAGTATCAAAAGCTGCACTGAGGTCCAACAGGACAAGAACAGAGATGAGTCCACTGTCAGAGGCTCTAAGAAGATCATTTGTAACCTTCACTAATGCTGTTTCTGTACTGTGAAACCTCAGAGGCCGCCAAGCCATCAGGAAGCATCAGCAATACTGTGTCGAGTGCTGCAGATGGCGAAGCAAGCCTACAATCCCCAAGATGGCCGACCTACCTGCTGCGTGCCTCCAACTCAACAAACTCCCTTTCTGGTCTACCGGAGCGGACTGCTTCGGCCCGTACGCGGACAAGATAGGAAGGCAAGAGAAGCATTGGGACATTGTGTTCAAATGCCTCACGTCCTGCTGCATCCATCTCGACTTGATGCCAAGTATGGACACGGATTCCTTTCTCCTTGCCCTCCGTTGCTTCATAGCGCACCGGGGCAAGCCCTACGAGATACTCTGTGACAGAGGCACCAATTTTCGTGGCGGCAAGAAGGAGCTCCAGCAAGCTTTTGAAGCTCTTGAGCTATTGCTCAAGGAACAGTTGGCCAAACAGTGCATCTTGTTAAGATTCAACCCCCCTCTCGCTCCACACTTCGGGGGAGCGTGGGAGAGGGAGATTAAATCGGTTAAGATCTCCCTCCAGACCATCCTGAAGGACCAAGTCCTCCCAGAGGAGGTCCTAATGACTGTGCTCACTGAAGTTGAGGGTATCCTCAACTCTAAGCCCCTTGGTTACGCATCCTCTGACTTGGCCGAGCCTGACCCGATTACCCCGAATCTCCTCCTCATGGGGCGGCGAGATGCTTCGCTACCACAGGCAGTCTACGGTTCCAGTGACCTGCTGAAATGACGTAGATGGAGACACAGTCAGGTGCTTGCCGACCACTTCTGGAGTCACTTCACCCGCAGGTACCTACCTGGTCTACAGCCCTGCCAGAAGTGGAGAACTACTACACCAGACTTGGCGGTGGGCACTGTCGTCATGGTGCTCAATGGTGGTCAGCTCCAGCGAGCGCTGTGGCCTGTCGGGCAAGGTACGCACTGCAGAGGTGGACATCAAGGGCAACCTCTACACCCGTCCTGTCGCCAAGTTAGTCGAGCTTCCTGAAATGCCTGATGACGGAGACCCCAGCGCACAATAATCCAGCAGAGATTTTCCTGTTCTACGTATTCTCTCCACGAATCCGGGGGCGGCTGTGGAAAACTCCCTGCTGGAGTCAGCGTCATAACGCCAGAGACGTCAGTGGTGATGTACCCACGCACTTGTGTGCTCTCATGACTTTGAGGTTACTTAGCTAGCAGACACTTGCCGTGCCGCTCCTGCATTTCGCCATAATGGCAGTATCGTTGTGTGTACGTGTGCGTTGATGACGATGCAAGTGCATCAGTTTTGTCTGTATTCATGTTGTATTTCATCCGCTGGTGTTGGCTACATGCTGTTTAGTCTGTTAACCGTGTAACTTTGGTCTACCGCGAGCTCTAGTTCACTCCAATGGGGAAATGTCTAAGTCTTAAATGGCTCGCTAAACGCTTATTTCTTGGGTTGTAGCTGCATTAATAGTCGGGTTTGGGAGTACCTAAATAGTATTTCCGACCTGTGGTGTTATTTCCACCGTTCTGTAAGTGTTTGAGGCAGTAATTTAGCTTCTAAATGTTGTATTTAGAAGCTTGGAGTAACCTCATTTAGCAGCTTCTAAATGTTGTATTGGCCGTAAGTACGGTTCTGTGCATTGCCATGGGAACGGTTGTCTTTCTAAGCTTTCCAGTGGCAACACCGCTTTGCTATTTGTGGTTTCAAAGCACCATCTTTTGGTCACCAAGTGTATTGTGCTTGAATTTCCCTACGGGTGCCTAGTCTTCACCTATATTGTTCTGCCATTACTTGCCACTTGCAGTAATTTAGTTTCTCTGCCACATTAATGTTACTAGGTGCAACTGTATACCGTATGTATGTATACCGTGTAATGTGACTCAATGTGTATATTCTGCATAATTTAGCATAATGTAGAACGTGGTTGTATAGTTTCTAATTACCTTTCTGTATACTTTTACTTCACAGAGACCACACACACACACACACACCTGTATTGTGGCACCCACACTTGGATCTTTATTCACCATACATTGAATGTGTATGCAACAGTTCAATGAAGAATCCAACTTTGATGCTTGTCTGTCAATAAATCTCTCAATATCACCTGAAGTCGCAGCTGTTCTCTGACCGGAGCACATAGCCAGTCGGGGGGGCGACCAGCCATCTACGCAATATAGCTCATGTGCAGTAATCTGTTTCTTAAAAATCCTACAAAAAAATTCTACAACTGTATATACATCCAATTTTTAAAAATAATTTTAAATATATGAAACAATGTATAAAGTGAACTTTTCCCTCAAAATCTGTCTGTCAGTGTTGCATCCTCATATTTTCATAACCCTCACTAAATCAAGAAATTGCTTGGTCAACTATGTCCCTGAGGACCCCCTTTAATCTGTGCTGAATGCAACACAACCACGCACGCTCAAGTTTGACATATTTTTGTCATAGTTTTGAAAAAACTATTCCTACAGTCACAGCTGGAACATGTCACACCGTCTTCCACTTATGATCATTTTCTTTAACAGCAGGGACTGAATTTAGGTAGTTTAGTGAGGTCATTGGGACAGCTAGCAAGTTACAGTGTACAATGCACTTTTTGTCAGAACATACACGCTCCTGTGTCAACTCCGTCAGACGTCGATTCCATCAGTTCCTATGCCTGACGGAGTTAACAAATCCACAACCTCTTAATATGCTAATATAAAAATATTTGTAAAACATATTATAGGATTAAAATGTAGGATTAAGGATTAAAAAAATATATAAATGAATCATTCAACTGATTTTCCATCACAACTATTAATCAAAACTAAATCCATACCGTTACTTGGCTTTACCGTTATAACATCTGATCAGTCTGATTCTTCTGTTTTCAAGTCCAAACTCTGTTATTTCAGAACTTTCAGCTCTCTGTTATTCTGTCAGTAAAGTTTCCCCACCTGCTTCTGTCCTCTCCTCTGATTGGTTCTTGCAGTATTTATACAACCTTGATCATCATCCTTGATTTGCCAGATTGCCTAGTTTCCATTGTTCTCTATTAATTTTTAAATTATTTACTAAATTATAAAATCAATTTTACACAAAATGAATCACAGCCAGATGATGAGCCTGGCATCAAAATGTAGGGAAAATTAGATCTTTCATATGTTTTGTTTTGCTCAGTAAGTTTCTGGCTCCTGAGGTTATTACAGTGACTTGCAAATGATCAAAAATAGTATTACAGTGAACCCTCGTTTATCGCGGGGGTTACGTTCCAAAAATAACAGGCGATAGGCGAAATCCGCGAAGTAGTCAGCTTTATTTTTTACAATTATTATACAGTACTATAGATGGAAACCAAAGATCAAAACCTGTTTTCAAGCCTAACACATTCTGTGCTGGACAGAGACGAGGGACGGAGGAGATTGATTGACAGGCAATCAGGACGCAGAACACGATGCACATTCATACACTGTTAAAAAAAAAAAGGAAAAAAAAAAAAAGCATAAAAAACTGCACTAAAAAAATCCGTGAAACAGCGAGGCCACGAGAGGTGAAGCGCGTTATAACGACTGTATACATAAAAAATGTCTTCACTTACAGCCTAATGATACAGCCCATTACAGCAAACGCTGCAGCTGCTGTACATACAGTATTTCACATTTAACATTTCAGTACAAACAGAAAGGTGTTGGTTTACTTACCCATGGGCCTGGGAGCACGCTTTAGCTTGAATAGGCTGAACACTATAATTTTGAGGGAGGAAAAGCAGGTCAAAGCATTTCATTTCTTAAAAAGAACTACAGCAGTGTTCTCAAACTCAAATGTCATCTCAGCATAGGGCCACTGTGTTTACACACACATATATACACATACACACACACACACACACACACATTTTGTACTGAAATAGAAGTACAAGTGCTTGCGTGCGTCTTTATTTGTATTTCTTTACTTAAGTAAAAAACACTTCATGTAACCTGTAACTCTCAGCATGAACACAGCCTCTGAGCACCAGTCCAACACACAGCTTTACTGTAAATACATTACGGCAAACTGATCTGTTTTTATACAATCTTTCAATTACACAAAGTTAGCATACATCCACTTGTTTTGCAGTCCTTACCTTTAAATTTAACATCTCTTATTCCTCTTCTGCTCTTTTTCTCCATCTCTGAGGGAACTTCTCTCTCATTGTTTGCTCTCCCTGGAAATACAGCAGCTCTTCTTTTAGCTAGCAGACACATTGTGTGACAAACTGCAGACACTTTGTCTGTTTGCTGATATTTGAGCATAAACGTTGCATTTAAAATTACCTGCTACAGTTACTTCATTTGTTTTCGCTATTTAAGATGCTGACGTACCGCGAGCGCAACGGACATCTGCCCTCGGTCCGGCGCACTGTAACCCCTGATTATAGCGCTATAGATGATATATAAATTATATGGGTTTGCCTTGTTAGGGATTATATTTTACTCAATGAATAAAGGACAAATGTTTAAAGGTAAACTCCAGTAAATTAATTAATAAACTGTGGATCAACCAAATAATAAACAAATGAATAATACATTAGACAGAGAGCAACAGATCAGAAAGTACTAGACTAACTTCTCTGTCTCAGTGCATCTTATTTTGAGGTTCGGCCACAAGGACGTATAATTAAAGCATCAGGAGAGAAGAGGCTCCATTACTGAGGAATCTGGGCCATGAAAAACCAGCTTGAACAAGACTGAATGACGAAGGTCAACTCGTAGCGCCCAGAGATTGTTTATGTTTAGATAAGAGGCTGTATAAAAATGTTATGTTTAGACAGGAACACGGGCTCAGAGAGAGAGAGAGAGAGAGCACACACAGGCCTGCTGTCTCCTTCGGTCCCACATATACATGTGTGATTTTTCTGATTCTTTAATATATTAAATGTCTTACTTTTTTCATTAAAGTGTTTCAGGTGTCTTCCTTCATAAACAATCTGTTTACCTGTCATTGTCTGTCATTTTCGATATTTAAGATGCTGAAGTACCGCGAGCGCAACGGACATCTGCCCTCGATCCGGCGCACTGTAACCCCTGATTTTATTTTGATTTATTTTTTAAATTATTTACTAAATTATAAAATCAATTTTACACAAAATGAATCACAGCCAGATGATGAGCCTGGCATCACAATGTAGGGAAAATTAGATCTTTCATATGTTTTGTTTTGCTCAATATGTTTCTGGCTCCTGAGGTTATTACAGTGACTTGCAAATCATCCAAAATAGTATTATACATAAAAACATGAACGTCTTCACTTACAGCCTAATGATACAGCCCATTACAGCAACTATCACAGCAAACACTGCAGCTACTGTACATACAGTATTTCACATTTAACATTTCAAATAAGTAGAAACTGAAATTTGTTGGTTTGCTTCTATTTATGTTTAGAAACACAAACATTTGCTGTACTGTCATTTAGATTTTACTTACTGGGCAAGGAATCATCCATTTCCATGGAACTACCAACTGTGATGATGAGGGGAAAACAAAAAAAAAAATCAGATCAAAACATTTCATTTCTTAAAAAGAACTACAACATTTACCTTTTAATAAGTTAGAGTGAAATACAAATACAACACAAATTCTATAAAGAGCATTTAAAATATGAGATGTTCATCAGTCTGGTTGTTCTGTTTCATGTTATAACTCTACAGTCATTTCAGATCTTGTTACTTTCACCTCTCTGACACCTCTGCCACTAAAGTTTCCTCACCTGCTTCTCTTCTCTGATTGGTCACACTTAACATTTCAAATAAGTAAAAACAGAAACTTGCTGGCTTACTTCTGTTTATTTGATAGCAGTGCACAGATGTGTAGATGTGTGTTACACTGTCATTCAGCTTTTACTTACCTAAGTATAATGCCTTGGGTATTCTCAAGGAGGCATAACCTATGATGTAAAAGAAAAAAAGGAGTCAGGACATTTTATAAGAATTTTTTTTACAAATATATTTTTGAGGGCATATTATGGATGTACAAACACAACACAAACAAGACACACGACTACCAACAGTGTTGTAGTGGTTGTTCTGTTTCATGTTCTAACTCTTCACTCATATCAGATCTTGTTGCTCTCACCTCTCTGACATGATTGACACTAAAGTTTCCTCACCTGCACCTCTCCTCTGATTGGTCCCTGCTGGATTTATATTCTGCTCTTAAAGTTATCATTGTACTCCTTTCATTCATGTTCAATTATCTTTATCTTTAAGCTGTGACTGACAGTTTTAGTTTTTCCTCTTGAAACAAACTCACAGGGTGTTGGAATATTTCTGCGCACAAGAGGTCCTTGAATCACTTTGCTGTTGTCTTTGTTGACGGCAATGAAGGCGGTGAAAGAACTGCTCACTCCTGATTGGACACTGAGTTTCACCACCTTCTCCTTCACTCCTCCATCCTGCTGTCCTCTGTGCTCTCTCTCCTCCATCTCCAGGGAGCGAATAAGAGTCCGAGCACCCAACCTGTGGACTGTTAATCTGGAGATGAAGGAAAACATTACAGAGTCATAATGTTTGTCATTTTTCTCACATTAGTTTGTCAGTAACTTGCATCTATTTTTATTCTATTCGATCCTTTTCAGGGTTTTACCATTGCCTCTGGCACCACAACAGATTTTTCCATATGCTGGGAAAATGCGCACAATATTTGGACATGACTCCTAACAATGGCTCTTTGATTTCACACAAGCTTAATTATTTGAAAGCAGACTGAGACTACTCATTTTTAATGTCTGTCATCAGTAATGACATACTGATACCACTAATCCAAGTATGAAAAAATATGATTTAGAAACAGTGACTGCACTGAAACATGTTTAAGAGTAGATAAAAAGCATTAGGTGTGTGTTATTAACAAACTGTTTTGATATTTTAAACCCAACACCTGTAATCTCATGATTCAAAGAACAATGCTGCTTGTATTAAATGATTTTACCCAGTGTCTGCTGCAGGTTTGAGACTGAAGTGCAGCTGGTTCTCAGAGGGATGACCTGCCAGGCTGTACTTCACTGTCACACAGCCCTCTGCTGCCTCTGAGCTCTGAGACAGAATTACAGTGTTTGAAGTCATGTTAATGACTGTCATCAAATACCTAAACAACAACATGACGGTGCTGCTCCTACCTGTTCAGTGAGCTGGGCATAAATCAGTGACCTCTGGCCCTGGAAAAGTGCTGTGATTGGTGGAGAGAGGACAGTGACAGACACTTCCTTTGGTAAATCCCATGTGACTGAGATGTCAACCACAGTCGGATGCAGAGCAAATTGCAGCGACTGCATCACCTGAAAAATAAAGAAAAACTCTACAAATATACACAAACAGCTGGAACAGACATTTTACTCACTGCAGGTCTGATCTCAAATACATATCTGCTGCTGCTGCAGTGTTTCACCTCACTTCTAATTGTGTTTAATGTCTTACTTTTGGTTGCATCCTGTCAGTCCCTGTGATGAACTGAGCGTGACCTCCTCCTTCTTTGGCCATCCCATTGATGAGAGCAGAGCTGGCCCCTTCCCCAATCCCAAAAGAGAAACACCTGCAGTACAACAGTTTTCTTTAAGTACACTGAGGACATGTTGGACATCCTGGGAATTGTGTAGATATAGTTGTGTGTTTGTGGTTCCACCTGTGAGAATCTGAATTCTCCTTCACCAGATCTATCACTTCTTTGGTGTTCCCCACCTCTCCATCAGTAAAGACAAACAGCTGAGAGGAGAGTTGGTACATAAGGGACAGAACATCAGACCCAGAAACACACAGTTTGTGCTGAGAGCTGAGTTAGCCCTGCGACAAGCTGGCAACCTATACAGGGTGTACACTGTCTCTTGCTGTATAGCAGCTGGGATGGGCTCGAGCCCCCCTGTGACCCTGAAAAGGATGAGCAGAAGAGAATGTGTTACCTGTCTAGGCTGATTGGGAATGCAGGGCTGGCTGTAAATATGTTTGAGGGGCTGCAGGATCTCCGTTCCACCCAGATCAGCCTCCATCTGCTCAACTTTCTTCAGAGCCTCCTTCATGGTCTTCTGGCTGTACTCCACACTCTTACTGCCATCACACAAACATGCACCAAAACACACATGCAGATAATTTACCAAAGACAGCGGAGACTTTCTTGAGCTGACTGATATGAGGGAGAGACTTACGGGAAGATGTGTTCATAACTGAACCCAAAACTGTAAATATTGAAATAGCAGCCCATTGGTAAACTCTTCAACAGGAGCAGCAGAGTATCCTTAAGAGAAGAGGGAAAACATGGTGAGACCACTGTGTGAGAGGGGCACTGAAAGACTTTATGATTGTAATAATTTATTATGGATACCCTGGCACTGCTGATGCGACTTTCCTGCTCCTCGCTGTAATCGTTAGCATAGCTCATACTTCCAGATCGATCCACTAAGAACACAAACTCTCCACATGAAGCCAATGAAGACATCACAGACTGGGGGAACTCGGGATACAGGCTCACCATCACCACTGGATCACCCATCAGAGTGCCTGAAACACATGACATGGATGAAAAAAATTTTCAGTTTCACATTTTATAATCAATTCCAACACAATAAAGCTCCCGGTTGAAGAATGGAAATCACCAAGTTTTATATGCAAACTAATTATTTCATTAATTTTCACTGACCTGCCTCAGCAGAGGCCTGTCCTGCCTCCACCACAGCAGTGGGCTGGTGGGCATCTTTGTAATAAATCAGCAGTTCAACATCTCTGTCAAACTTGTGTCCTGCAGCCAACTTGACCTGCAGACCACAAACACATTCATATTTAGTTCTCAGTAATCAGTAACAACCACACACAGCAGACACATCAACGCTCTACCTACCGTGGCCTGGGTTTGATCAGTGATGAGGTACTGGAGAGGGTCCAGGGAGCAGTTAGACTCTACTTTAGAGACTGGACGAGGAGAGGACACTCGGGCAGAGAAAGACAGACTGTAGGGCACCAGAGAGGCTGGAACAGAAGTCACCTGGACACCTGCACCTTCACTACCTGCACACAACATCAGGTTAGAAATGCTGTAAATATTGAGGCATTACACACTCAAACCATTTTACCTGAGAAGAACCTGTGGTCCACATGATGCTGGAGCTCAAACAAGGAAAATAAGACTTTTGTTCAGGAAACATAAATAGTCCTGCAAAAGCTTTTGTTCTTTTCTTTATTTCCATGACTTTATCCTATAAATGGCATTATGACAAGTATTGGTACAATAAGGTAAACCTAATAAAAACCAAACAGTGAGTGTGAATTAGTTTATTGTCAAGGATTTTACACTAGTGAGAGGTTTACTTCTTTTATGTGACTTTCATAAACTTCTTTATGATCTAACTTGTAGTGAAATAAAGGAAACCCCATATAAAATTTGGTTTACTGTCATTTAGTTAACACATTTTGATGATATAAAATCGTAACAGGGAGAGTCAGTGTTTTCCCACAAACACTGACCTGTAAAAAACCAAGTACACCCCATGATTTAAGAGCTCGTACAGCCACCTTTAGCAGCAGTAACTCAAAGTAACTGCTGTCTGTATCTGTCTCTGATGTCATTGTGGAGGAATTTTGGTCAATTCATCTTTACAACATTTTTTTCATTTCATTGAGGTTTTCACATATTTGCTTATTCGCAGCTCTCTTCAGGTCCAGCCACAGATTTCAGTCAGGTTGAGGTCTAGACTTTGACCGGGCCATTGCAGCACCTTGATTTGTTTCTTTTCCAGCCACTCAGCTGTAAACTTGCTGCTGTGCTTGGGATCACTGTCCTGTAGCATGAACCAGTTTGGGGAGGTTTTAGCTGTCGGACAGATGGCCTCACATTTCACTCCAGAATACTCTGGCATACAGAAGAGCTCATGGCTGATTCAAGGACTCCATGGTGCTAAGGTCGAGTGGCTGCAAAACAAACCTAAATCATCACTCCTCCACCACAATGCGTGACTGTATGAGGTGTGTGCTGATAAGTTGTGTTTGGTTTTCTGCAAAAGTGACACTGTGCATTATTGTCAAATATCTCCATTTTGGGGCCTGTCAGTCCAAAAGACTTTGTTCTAGAAGTCTTGTGGTTTCCTCAGATGCAACTTTGCAAACCTAACCTCTGCTGTTATGTTCTTTTTAGAAAGATGTTGTCTCCTGCAACTCTGACAAAAAAGCCATACTTGTTGAATCTTTTTCTAATTAAACTGTCATGAACTTTAACATTTAATATGTTAACTGAGGCTGGTAGAGTCTGAGATGTAGCTCAAGGGTTTCTTTTTTTTCAGTTTCCCTGAGAGTTAAGTACTTCTTCTGGTTCTGTGTTCACCCCTGAGTTTGAAGATTTTCTTTTTTTTACATTTTGTGTTCCATCAGTGATGTGAAGGTTGGTTTAAGACTTTCCCTGGTGTAGCTTAAGGATTTCTGGTCCAAATATTTTGAAGTTTTCCTACCCTGAGGTTGGTATCGAGGGTTGAGCACAGCAGGCAGACAGAACCTCAGCCCATCATCAGCCTGCACAGCCAGCTCAGTGACATACTCCAACCTGATGGAGGCGCTCTCTCCTGGAGGCAGACTGCCCACACTCAGAGAGAATATATCTGGACTCTGCTCACTCTCCTCCAATAGGAAGGCCTGCTGACCGCAGCTCAGAGCATCATCATACTCCTCACGAGCCTGAAGGACGGAGACACGTCAGTATCATTCACTGTGTTTATTGTTGTCTTTAATCTTACTTATAATGAGGTCATATTTACTGTCCAGCTCACCTCCTGTTTCTCCTTCACCTCAGCTACAATCTGTGTCTGTCCAATCTTAGCACTGAAATGACAGACAGCAGCATCTCCAGGCAGAGGGAAGACAAAAACAGCCTCTAATGGTTTGTCCTCCTTGTTCTCGTAGTTCAGAGTGGAGACCACTGTAGCCACATGGTCCCTCACCTCCAGCTCCACCTCAATGCTCTTCAGAGGAACTGACAGAGAAACAGAATTATGACAAATACACAGACCATACAGCAAGATATTATTATGTGCCATTACAACAAAAAAATATATGTAAATAGACTAGTTCTTATATAGCGCTTTTCCACTCTGAGCACTCAAAGTGCTTATGCAACACGTTTACATTCACACTCATTCACACTAGCACTTCGCTGTGTAACTAAGCTAAGTGCTTTTATTGTCTAACATTCACAGACATTCATACTCCAACACTTGTGTCAGAGAGCAACTTGGGGTTCAGTATCTTGCCCAAGGATACTTTGTCACGCAGCCTGGAGCAGCCAGGAATTGAACCGCCAACCTTCTGATAGCTGCAGAGAAAACAGAAGTCTCTTTGTTTTCTATCAGTACCTGGTTCCTTCTCCAGAGTTAGCAGACCGCAGCAGTTCATCATCGTACCTGTGAAACAAGAACATTTGAGCTCTTAATGTTGGAATTTTACTACTGTGTTTTCTGGGTATTCCTTAGTGTAGTGACTCAACACCTGTTTTGCCACTACAAAATTAAAGTAGGGAGTACTGCACTGTTGAGTTGCTTTTGAATTAACCAGCAAATGATTCAGTTTCCAAACATTGTTCCATTGATCATTTATTTACATGTTTCAATAATCCAGCTACTCCAAGGCTTCCATACAAGGCAAGACAAAACACATGGACATGCAGAAAAAAAGCGGTCAAAAAAAAAAAAAAAAAAAAAAACCCACACTCTCCCTGCTCAATGATTCTCCGTGCAACCACACCAGAGACCAGGTGAATATATTTCATACTCATTCATTAAACATCACCATTCCTAATCCAAGGAATGCACATGCAACACCACGTGGCTACCTAACACCATTAACTGCATATGGCTTCTATACTTGTAATAATAATAATAATAAAAATATTTATTGTTGTAATTTATAAATATTTACACGTGAATTTCTTCACGATGTTTTCATTCTGATTATGATGACGTCAGTGAGTGTGACCTGAGGGGTCTACTAGGAACGAAGCTTCTTCGGCACAAAATGATCCCTGTGAGTGCTGCCTACTCTAATCAGAGACATTATCAGGTGATGATGATAAAAACGTATTTTAAAACGTATTTAAAAATGTATTTTAAAAAAATTAGGACACAGAGCGGTAAAATAAACATTTTACTTCGAGTTAATTATTTTACTCGAAGGTGCTGCTGATTATTTCTAAGGTGGCGGCTGCACATCAGAGCTCTGAAACTTTTTTGGTTTTTTTTGCTTTTTTTATTGATATACCATATTTGACCCCCTTCCAGGTAAAAGTATCTATATGAAGAGATTTAGACAGCAACCAGTTATGTATTTCCTTCCAAAAGTTGCATACAACCTGGCACTCAAAAAACAGATGTTCTGTTGATTCCAACAATGATTTACAAAAATAACAATTCTCCATTTCAAATTTGAATATTCTTTTAATAAATTCCTGCGAAGGATAAATTTCATTTAAAATTTTAAAATGGATTTCTTTGACTTCAGGAAGGATTGGAAATTTCAGGAATTTAGTTCTGATGGATCGAATTTCTTGTTTGTTAAAGTTTTTTAAATGATGTGTTCTTTTAGAAGATCCAGGATAGATCTCATCAATTAAAAGTTTTCTCAAAAATAGGTTATTACATTTTTTCTCTACAAAGTTTATGCCATTGATGAACACTTTATTTAATCTGGGGGTTGGGGTCTGATCTAAGTTGTTTCTAATTAGATTAATCATTGCAGCTGGAATATTGTCAACTACACTTCTGTAGTCATCAGGGCTACAGACTATTTTATATTTGTCACTAAATTTGTCATACTTTAATAGATCCCCCTTATCATTTTACAGATGAACAATTGACCAAATTTGTTTTTCCATCCATCCTTCCATGAATATTGACTTTCTTCTCCTTAGAATCACCCTATTGTTCCACAGTGGAACATTGTGTGGACTAAAGTTATGTTTGTAAATCATTTTCCAGTAAAACAGAACTTGTTGATGGAAGGCAGAAAGTTTCACTGGTAATTTAGAAACCTCAAAGTCACATTTCAAAAGAAAATCTATGCCACCTAATTTTTAAAGACAAAGTTGGGTAAAGAGAACCAAATATCCTCGCTGCATTTTAAAAAGGACTGCAGCCATCTTAACTTAAGTACACCATTTATAGTTTCAAAGTCAATTGCTTTTATTCCTCCTTCCTCAAAACCTTTGATCATGTCAGCTTTTCTAATATAATGATGTTTATTTCTCCAAATGAAGTTAAAAATGAGGGAGTTTATTTCTTTTATGGTTTTTGTGGAAAGGGGTAAAGAGTACGTGGGGTATATTAGTCTGGAAATAAGTTCAATTTTGTCAATAACGAAGAGTGTTAAGTCTCTTTGCAGCCAGTTATTTAGGATTCGTCTGGATTTTTCAATTGGCTTCTGGATGTTTTTTCTGTAACTAGATTTAGAATCTTTGGACACCAATATACCTAAGTACCGAACCTCCTTTTTCACTGGAATATTGTATAACACATCTTCAAAACTATCATGAATACTTAGGAGTTCAGATTTTTTAAGGTTAAGAGTTAGGCCTGAGACCCGGGAGAACGATTCCACCACCTGAAGAGCAACCGGTATTTGTTCTTTATTTTTCAAAAATAGTGTTGTGTCATCAGCTAATTGACTAATAACTATTTTTCTTTCATCAAAAGTAATGCCTTCAATTTCCGAGTTTCTCAGACTGATGGACAGCAGCTCAGCAACCATAATGAACAATAGTGGAGACAAACTGCACCCTTGTCTTATTCCTCTCCCTATATTAAATCTTGGGCCTGTGCCTTCAGGAAGGGAGACACAACTATTGATATCTGTGTGTAACATCTTAATTATATCCAAAACATAGTGCATAGAATATTCTAATGTCTTATAAATGAAGGGATGCTCAACTGAGTCAAAGGCTTTTTGAAAATCAAGGAATAAAATATAAGCGTTATCTTTCACGAGATCTTTGTAATCTAAAAGATCTAAAACTAATCTAATATTAGAGCTCTGAAACGCTAAACTGGATCCACTTGATGTTTAAATGTCACTGTCCCGCTGCCTGATACAGGAGACGAGGAAACTTTTGTTTTTAGGCAGATCAGAGTGAAATGAATCTTACTGATCAAACAGGTGTGCTTGGTCTGTGTTTGTGTTCTTGTAGTTAAAATTCCAGCTGTGCAAAACAGACTCAGCAGCAGAACAGCAGTGGAGTTAGTGAGGCGCGGCTTAATGACCTGCGCAGATAAAACGTGTTCCCCCCGCACAGAATCTATACTGTAAATTAGAGAAACAGTGGAAACGTGGCGCTTCACCTGATCTTAAACTGCAGCTCTGAATGTAACCTGCTCCTGATCAGGTTATGTCAGTATTTCTGTGGGGCGTGAACGACCCGGGAGAAAAGTCACGCGGAACAAATTCTCAACTCAACTTTATTTATAAAACACTTTAAAATCAGTGCCATTGGCCAAAGTGGTGTACACAAGGAAAAACAAACAGGTTTAAAGTACATATAAAAACCACACGAAGTAAAACATAACATTAATAAAAACATACACATAGGTTAGAGCAATAAAACACTAAGAGTCAACATGTTGAACATCGGATTAATTCTCACGGCGGAAAAAGGAAATAAGCAGGTCCGTTAGCTTAACGACTACAGGGAGATTCTCCGTCACCGTCTGTAGTGAAGCCGCTTCGCTATCAAGGGGGAACCCCACCCCAGGACCTCGCTTCCCGCGGGGCAGGAAAAGATTCATCCGGCTAAGTGGGGCATGGTGGAAAATTTTGAGAACCTTTGGGTTACCACAGAGAGCCACTTCTGACAGTTTAGACTTTAAACTCGACATAGCTCACTGAGCCTTAATGTGGCTTCGTAATACAGGCCTCAGGTTTATTTATTTATTTTTTACCACCAGCGCGTCCCACCCTGACTTTCACTTTCACTGTTGTAGCCCCACAGACCGTTTATTGTATCTCAGTATTGACATTTAAAGACAGTTCGTACTGAACTTCAGGGTAACAGCCCCCAGATTGCCGTCTTTAAGTTTTCAGGTTTGCATGTCAGTGCGCAGTGATATGATTCTGAGCAGTGAGTGATTGGGCTGCTTGAAGACATGCACGGTAGGAGCTTACCTCTGAGGACAGACTGATGTGTCCGCGACAGTTTCACCTCCTCTTCTAAATATGAGAGAAATTCCGCTAAACACGAAGTATTGTCGCTCACCGAGACGACACGGGTATCCTTGATTTTCTTATGAGAGAGCACCGGATATGTGGGACACCGCCCACCCCCAGATCCCAGATAAGTGTAACGGTGTGAACGTGAATCTAAATCTGAATTTTTACAGTATTGTTAGCAGAGACAAGATGCACAGAGATCCTGGCACGGAAGCCTAGACTTTACCGACGATCATTACGGAGGAACAAAAACACACCAGCCATTAGTTTTCCCAGACTTGAACCAACTTCCCGCGAGAGGGAAAACTTTATTCACGCCCACCAGTGTATACCACATGTCAAAAACAACACGCCTCATTGGCTGTCGGCGTCCTCTGCCACATTAGTATTTAACACAAATAATTTGTCTGTAGACAACAGGAAACAAACATGTCTTTTGCACAATTGAGAGCATATCTGCCAACAAGTATAAATAAAAGTGCGAAAAAATGTAGAGGTATTAAACTTTAAAAGAAATTTAAATAAATAATAAAATAAAAATACAAGGAATGCCAGAAACATGTAACGATAAAAGTTTACAAAAATATGACAGTAGTGCAAAAGTGATGTCAGATAGTCTCCTTCTATTTCAGTTTCCATTGTTAGGGTTGTGGCTGTAATGTAGTTTAATAAGTTTCAATTTGTTCTCATGCTTTGGCCGTAAGTGAGGGGGTCACAAGTCTTTGCGACAGTGCGACAAATGCAGCTGTCATTAGCAGAGGTGGGAAAGTAACGAAGTACAAATACTTCGTTACTGTACTTAAGTAGATTTTTCAGGTATCCGTACTTTACTTAAGTATTTATTTTTCTGAGTACTTTTTACTTTTACTCCCTACATTTTTACACAAGTATCGGTACTTTCTACTTCTTACATTTTCAAACAGACTCGTTACTTTTTAACACGTCAGAGAGAAGTTTGCATTTCCGGTCAGTGCGCCGTCAGTCATCAAGCAATCTGAGCCTAAACGGAGGAATATTAACACACAAGAGACAATCGTACTGGCGTATCCTCCATCATCGGGGCTTATCTCGTACAAAGGGATTAAATACGCAAACCCATATAATTAATGTATCATTTATAGCGCTAAAATCGGGCCGGACCGAGTCCGTAAGTTGCGCTGCGGCACATAAACAGCTTAGCTAGCGCTACTGAAGAGGAGCGAGCATGAAGGGAGTAACGTGTGGCAGGTAAATGCAGCGTTTCTAAATGCTCAACAAATATCAGCAAACACACAAAGTGTGTGCAGTTTGTCACACAGTGTGTCTGCTAGCTAAAAGAAGAGCTGCTGTATTTCAGGGAGAGCAAACAATGAGAGAGAAGTTCACTCAGAGATGGAGAAAGAGGACAGGAGAGGAAGAAGAGAGGTTAGATTTAAAGGTAAGGACTGGAAAATAAACTGAAGTATGCTGACTTTGTGTAATTCAAAGATTGTATGAAAATACTGCAGTTTAGTGTGTAATAAATAGGTTAGCTTGTTGTACTGTATTTACAGTAAAGCTCTGTGTTGGACTGGAGCACAGTGTTTGTGTTCATGGTCAGAGTTACAGGTTACATCAGTGCAGCAGAGATGAGTTTGAATCAAAGCTGCTGATGCTGAGATTCATTCACTGAATCCAACATTTCTACAGCCTGTATGCTGTCAGTGTAGGGGATGGAGATCAGCTCAGAGAGCTGTGAAATACTGGGTTACATCTTTGTGAGTTCACTTCATCCACACAGAGCAGTAAACCTCAGAGCAGCAGCAGGTCAGCTGATCACAGCCTGCACACCAACATCATTTACTGCAGCTCACAATAGAAAGCTGTGATTTTTCTCCCCATGCAGAGCCACTACAGCTGATCTTAGGGTTCTTCCACCTTCTGAATCCCACTGTAACCCCTGAGTATCCTCATGTTTGTGTTTAGGTGGAGACACAGTCACCCTCTACTATGGAGGACACAGAGAACAGAGCTGTGTTTAAATTCCCTTTCACAGTTTGTGTCCTACATAACAGATTCAAGCTGAGTGCATTCATTAGGATTAAAATTTAGATTGGAATAATGTTTGCATTCTCATGTAATTTTATTTTATATTATTACAATAATATATAACGAGGTTCGGTTAGTTTTACACAAAAATAGCAGGTAGAAACATCCTCCAAAGAACTACTTTTACTTTCTTACTTTGAGTACATTTCAGAGCCTGTACTTTTTTACTTTTACTTAAGTAGAGAAGTTGAACCAGTACTTCGACTTTTACTAAAGTATTTTTTAACATAAGTACTTGTACTTCTACTTAAGTACAGAATGTCAGTACTTTTGCCACCTCTGGTCATTAGACATATTAAATGATAGTATAAATCTTCTAAATCATACTGAGTTCCTTCAGACATGTGGCTTTCCTATTACTCAAAGAATTTGCTGTTGTAATGGATGCTATTCTTTCTGGTATTCTAACATTACTAAGAGGTGCTGAAAACCAGCTTGTATCTTCCTTTGAGCCCACACTAACGTGTTTTTCTGTCACATCCTGAAATAACAACCATAATATTAGGTCACCATTTCAAAAAGATATCACCACTACCCCTTTGTGGCTCAGGTCTGGTTAGTGATCTGAATTGAGGCAATGTGTGGAAATGTAACAGGCCCCGTTACAGAGGGCGTGAAGACAGTAGTGATGTTTGATACCACAGATTTCCTTTCCGATCCAATACTGAGTGAAATTCAAGCTGGTATCGGTGATACTGATCCGATACCGGTACTTTGTGCAGAAACACCTAATGTGTGGTAAATGTAAAAAAAGTGGTGTAATTCAAATCTTGGCTTCATAAAGAACACAAGACATGACTCTGATTTATTTATTTTAAACTCAGAACTACACTGAGGTAGCAGCCTCATTTATTACTCATCATTCCCACAAACATCACAGGTTGCGTCTTGGTTGCATCTTGTGGAGCTGCAATAGCTCCACGTGTGACTTGTTTTACGTTTTGCCATTGTGTCTATGTTTGAGTGAGTGAGCAGCAGCACAGTGCGCTTAGGCATTTCGTCCTTACGCATTACACACTTACCAGGTGGAAGAAAAAGTAGTTCCCATCAACCTCATCTCATTTAGGCAAGATCTCAATAATTTAGTTACTTTCTAACGTGTTCTTGTTAAGGTACATTAGTATTGAAAGTATTGATACTTGGATTTGAGAATGGATTTTAAAGCATGAAGGTCTGGTATTGGAAGTATCAATATTTCAGTATCAATCTGCACATCATTAGAAGACAGATTACACTCCTGTAAAAGAGGAGAAATAATGAGAGGAAACGTGCTGCTGTTTGCCTGGTCAGTCTTGACAGATTTTATTCACATAAAACAAGCATCTCTGTTTCTTTTGTCACTTAATTCAGCCACAATTCTGTTTTCTCAACAACACTGTTCACAGTCCAACAACAACACTGACATTTAAGGGCAAATACAAATACAAATAAGGTTAAAATAAATAAAGAAAAATATACTTTGTTTCACATGAACAAAAACAGAAAAGAATTATCATGTTTATCATGTTATTATCATGTTAAATGGCTTATTATGAGGGACATCCCTACACAGATATTGTACTTCTAACGTTTGCTGACAATGCCCACATTCTGGCTTTGTATGTTCTCACGTAAGCTAGCTCCTTAGAGCATTCAAATGGTAACTTTATGAAGGACCTCAGACCGGCTTAACATATTTTACAAACATGCTACACATAAAGACTTAAAACAGAAGAAACTAAGTGGACAGGAACTGTTAAAATAACTGAATTGGAGCCATATGAGAGAGCAGGAGCATGTGGTAAGAACAACAGAGTCTGCCATTACCAACATTTCTAGCTTTTAGCCGTTAGCTCAGTGTGTCCAGTAAAGATGGAGTTAATGTGTATTATCATTGCCTGGGTCATATAGATGTCTCTGTGTCACCTGTTCAAACTGGCGCAGTTAGATTTAATGTAACCAGATTATTTAGTTAATTATTTGGGAATGATGGGATGATTGTTGATGTCCCACATTGAAAATTTATATGTGTATTCTTTCCTGTTCTATTTAGAGCCACACACACACACACACACACACACACACACACACACACACACACACACACACACACATACTTCTTGGACCCCACTTCTGTATGCCAATTGCCATGCTCCATGTCTGTGATCCTTTAGTCAATCATTAAAGTCTAACTGGAACCAACTCTCTGTGGCCTTCTCTCTGACCAGAGTCCCTGTCCTGAGAGGAGCTATCAAACCAGCCTCCCAGAGAAACTTCCCCAGCAAGTAACTCATATCTGGATAAAGTGGTGGTGTGCGTACAGTGTTCCTGAGTAATTTGGTCAGGATCATAGGATGACACTAATGGGCATCATCCAGAAGGCTGGAGTTTCTTGATCCCACTTATCTGCACTTCTTCCTCAATTCTGAACACGAGGGCCCCAAACATGTGTACACTGTTAGCCCAGCCATTCATATGCAGTGTGCACACTCCACTGGAGCTTAGTGTCACCCAGAGCATAAAAGGAGGTTCATTCAGCCATTGAGAATGATGAAGGAATAAATTTAGAGATACATTAATTTTGTTACACTCACAAAAGGTGAAGGAGAGACAATTTGGTCACAGTCGATCATCTTAAATAACACTTATGAATACAAAAACCCACAAAGTTTATAGAGTCCCCATGATTTGTATATTCCAGCTTTTAGTGGCTATACAGCACCAATGAACCACTTACAAAAAGATTCACCTGTTTATCTTCTATCATAGCTCCTTCAGCAAACATGCTCTGTCCTCCAAGAACATTTTATGAGATGAGACATCCTGTTAGATGTCACATGGGGATAATTTTCTGGTCCATAGATACAGAGGAGAGAGGAGACTCAAAACTGAGAAATGAGAAACCCAAACTGTGACATTAGGTAAATGGATAGACAAACTGCTGGGAATCAACAACTCTTTATTCATAACAGTTCTACATCACCTGAGTTTACAGATTAATTTGTTCCTCCTGTTACAATTATGCTCACCAGTAAAATCACAGCAGGCATGTCACCTATAGTTAAATCTTTGCACTATAAACATTCATACAAACCTCCCTGAACTCAACAAAAAAAGGATAAGAGAACATAACAGATCATAACTCATCATTAGAAACAACATGTTTGTCTTTTATTTTGAAACTCTGACTACCAACCACTGATTGTTATTCTTTTGGTTCAATTTATTCTTCATTGGATTGTATGTTGTTATTTTTACACAGTACTCAAGATAAAAAAGTCCATTTCTTTTTGTTCAGTCACAGGACATAAATGCAGAAAGCAGCACCATCAGAGCCTGAAGGCAACCATCATGGTTTCATGTTATTTCTGGTAAAAGTCACTTTTTTTTTCTTTTTTTTGCTTGATCCATAAAGATAGAAAGAAAAATGTTTTGGACACATATCTGCAGAAACATATTTCACTGTCAGAGGTCTTTATTCCTCTTCTTTTTATCGTGGTTCAGTCACATAAATAAAAACTTAAGTATCAGACGTCATCTCCTCAGAACAGAGGAAAAAAAAGACTAAATTATTAAATTTGTTCACTTTGGGTTGTTATTTGGAATGTCATAAAACAGACAGTTTTTGCAAATTCAGACTCAACTCTAACTGTAATCTGTAAAAAAACAAGGAAGGGTCATTAAAACCAGCACAAGAGGTAAAAACTGGTTTTCATTTGATTTCTATGTATCTCAAACACTCTAAAATTAAACACATGATGATTAAATCCATTTTGGGAAAAGTCATGAAATTTGAGTTGATGGATTTTAACAGTTATTTGAGTTTTAAAATGTTTTAATGACACCCCACCAGCACCACCACCACCACACACACACACACTCACACACCCCAACCTAACTCAAACTTAAGTACCGTAAGTAGATTTTATTTATAGAGCACCTTTCAAAGATTAAAAAACACAAAGTGCTTGAAAAATAAAAGAAAAAAAATAAAAGTATAGCATACACTACCACCCAAATGTTTGAACACACCCATTCATATGAATAGCTGAGTGTGTCCAAACCTGACTGGTAGTGTATAACAATATAAGTAATAGAATACAACATAAAACATGCTTTTTGAAAGAGTCTGAGGAGTCTGCATAGCAAAAAGACAGCAGAACAGAATTCCACAAGCTTGGTGCCACTGCCCAAAAAAGCCCGTTTCCCATGAGTTTTGAACCAAGTGTGTGGAGCTGTCAGCAAATTGACCTGATGATCTAAGAGCTCCAGAAGAAGAATGAGGTTTCAGCAGGTCAGACATAGACTGGGGAGCTTGACCATGAAGGGCCCTATTCTAAAATTTACTGGTAACCAATGAAGAGAAGCCAAAAACTGGAGTGATATGAGATCTTCTATTGGTGCCGGTTAAAAGTCTTGCCTCAGCATCCTGCACAGCCTGAAGGTGATCCAAAGCTGTTTACAGTTTAAAGCTCTGTCCACAATAGATATAGTATAGTTTTTAAAGTTTCTCTCAAAAGAATTTGTCTTTTTAAAGTTTTAAAGTTGATCTTATGGTTCGTATCAGAACAGTTTGTTTGATTTAACTACGCTAACATTTTACATACCTTTAGGGAGGGACTATGTGCTGTTGTAGGATCTTTAAGGATCAATCAACATTAATTAGCAGAATGAAAACATTTTATGGACAAAATCATAATCAGAACCAGAATGATGTTCTGTGTTGTTTCACTGCAATTTGACCATAAAATCATTCATTAAGATACACTATGTACCTTTTTGTTTAGAAGCTGGTGTGAACTGTGGAAATAGTTATTTTAGCTGTTTGGCTCCATTCACTGAGGACTAGCTTGCAGGGACCCTGAACTGCAGCCATTTGCAGAACAATAACAGAAAGTGAAATGAACATCATCACCATCTAGTGGGAGAGAAAAGGAATGAACACACTTTCTGAATGAGCTGCTACAGTAGCTGTCCAACCTTTACTGTGTGTTAGTGTTCAGAGTACTGTCGGGTCGTGGTGCGGCTCTCTCCCGCTGCCCCTCTTACCAGGCGGAAGTGAGACCAATGAAAGGAAATGCACCTTGATAGTAAATCCACACTTTACAAAAACTCACTGGAGATGAGCAGGTTGCGTTTCCAGGATTTATTGAAGCACAAAAGTTAAACAAAGTATAAGAAGCAAAGAAGCCCTCCCGGGAGTTGAGAGCCTTGGAGCCGCTGCAAAGGGGAGAGAGGAAGAGCAAAAGTGCACTAAAAAAGGAGCTCTCTCCCAACTTTACCACTGCCTTTTATCGCCCAAACTCACACCTCCCCCTGCTGTTATCAGGACCAGTGGGCATAGAAGGATGCTCCTAATCCACTATGAGTTTGATCCTCCTGCAATGGCTCCAAGACTGTTCTCTGGGGCTGTCATAAACAAACAACTTTTCCCACGTGAAAATACCTCCCACCGGAGCACTACCCCACCCTTCTATCCACATTTTCACTAACTTGAAACACTTTTAGGGCGGTCTTATCTCAATACACAAATTTACTCCCTAACATTATTACAGTAGCTCAGGTGGGACTTCAACTCCCCGCTACTCGACCTCCACACTGGCAGAGCTGTGTCAAAAGTGCACTGTGTACAAAGGTGAGCCTCTAAATATGAATGCCATTATCTACCTGCTAAACCGAGTCTACGCTCACCTGGATAAGCCGGCCCAGCACTGTGAGGGTCATGTTCTTTGACTTCTCAAGTGCATTCAACACCATTCAGCCTGCTCTTCTGGGTGATAAGTTGACAGCGATGCAGGTAGATGTCCCCCTTGTGTCCTGGATTGTTGACTACCTGACTGGCAGACCACAGTATGTACGGCTGCAGCACTGTGTGTCTGACAGAGTAGTTAGCAACACTGGAGCCCCACAAGGGACTGTCCTCTCTCCCTTCCTCTTCACCCTCTACACCACAGACTTCAGCTACTGCTCAGAGACCTGCCATCTTCAAAAGTTTTCTGATGACTCTGCAATAGTTGGATGTATCAGCAGGGGTGATGAGGATGAGTACAGGAGGACAGTGAAGGACTTTGTCACATGGTGCAAGCGGAACCATCTAGAGCTCAACGTGACAAAGACAAAGGAACTGGTGGTGGACTTGAGGAAAGACAAGGCACCGGTGGCCCCTATGTCCATCGGAGGGGTCAGTGTGGACACCGTTGAGGACTACAAATACCTGGGAGTACACATTGACAACAAACTGGACTGGGCTAAGAACACTGATGCCCTATACAGGAAGGGCAAAGTCGCCTCTATTTTCTGAGACGCCTGAGGTCCTTCAACATCTGCCGGACTATGCTCAGGATCTTCTATGAGTCTGTGGTGGCGAGTGCCATCCTCTATGCTGTTGCATGCTGGGGCAGCAGACTGAGGGCGGCAGACGCCAACAGACTCAATAAACTGATCCACAAAGCCAGTGATGTGGTGGGAGTGGAGCTGGATTCGCTTATGGCAGTGTCGGAGAGGAGGATGCTGTCTAAGCTGCAGGCCATTATGAACAATGGCTCCCACCCACTCTACAACACAGTGATGGGACACAGGAGCACATTCAGTGCAAGACTCATCCCACCAAAATGCACCACAGAGCGCCACAGGAGGTCATTTCTACCTGTGGCCATCAGACTCTATAACTCCTCCCTTAATAGGTGACATTGTGGTTCATCAGTGTCATTCACTTATCAGTATTCAATTGTACATAAAATTGTTTAAATTTCCATATACATTGTACATACACTATATACATTGTACATTGTACATACACTTATACATTGTACAAAAAAGGACTGTGCATATATATATAATGACACCTATTTAAAAATTTTTGCACTCACAATTCTCATATGTGTATAGATTTAGATGTGTATATAGCAGGGTTATTATAGTTAACGAAAACGAACGAAATAACGAAAACTGAAATTGAAAAAACATTGTCGTTAACTGAAATAAATAAAAACTATAATTAAAAGGAAAAAACGATAACTAATTAAAACTGAATTGTGAGTTTACAAAACTAACTAAAACTAACTGAAATTATCGATAAACTGACTTTCATTTACTTGTTTTTTTGGGTTTTTTTTTTTAAGCCTTGTGGATTGATATGAAATCATTGTTTCCGCTCTCCGAGTTTAAGCTGGGAGCGCCACAGGACAACTGTGTGAGTGCGCATGTGCGTGCGCTCACCGCGCTGGTCCGCAAAGTAATGGCTGCGGTCTGCAGAGAAAGCGGCAGAGTCCCGTATGGAGGTTCTTTGAGTACAAACACCTGCACTCGACCACAAGGTAATTAACACACACAATCCAGCTACACAAGCATAAATGCGGACATGAGGTCGGACACTTCCGTAGGTTATATACAAAGACCCTGCAGGTTTAATTAGCAGCATCTAACCAAGCTAGCTCCAAAACAGAAGCAGCTTCAGGTGGTGAGAACATCAGGATGCAGATGGATTTGACCTTTGACTCCTTCAAAGAGTTTGTTTTTGTTTAACACCACATGTAGGCGTTATTAATCTGCTGCACTGATGCTGAAGTTTATTGTGGAGTTTATTGTAGAATTTATTGAGTTTGGGAGTTCATGTTTTTCTTTGTTTCTCCCTGTTGATGTTCATGTGTGTCCTTAATATTACACAAATTTAGCATGTCTTGTGAACAGTTGGTTGTTGAATATATTTCTTTAAACTGTATCTTTTGTCAAGTTTTCATTACACAATACTCACTTTTGCGCCTTGAATCTTGCACCTGATCAGGTATGAAAATACTAAAACTAGTCAAAAATATCTCTTTAGTCTTTATACTTTTATGCCTTTTAGTGTATGTTATTGTGTTTTAGGGTTACTCGTTTTAAATGAAACGGTTGCAGCTGTAACAGTAGTAATTTCCCTTTGGGATCAATAAAGTATTCTGACTGACTGACTGACTGACTGAATGAGTGCAGTTCTACTAGTGGAAAAAACCCAAGGCCCTGGGCAGAGCAGGCCTCAGTCCTTTCCACTCACCTAAAGCATGCAGTGTTCCAGTGTGTGAGTGACAATATAAGTGACAAATAATATATAATGTGACCATTAATCCAGTGTGTGTGATTAATATATGTAACAATACATGATATAAAATATTGATAGTAAATACTGATGTCAAAATGATAAAAATACTCCACAGTACTCAGAGTAGTTCTGACATTTTTTACAGTCATAAATCCAAATAGGTGCAAACTTCAATACAATCAACAATAAAGAATCCTAGATAGATAGATTAGATTCCCTAATTTCTTTTGGGATCAATAAAGTATCTATCTATCTATCTATCTATCTATCTATCTATCTATCTATCTATCTATCTCTCTCTCTCTCTCTCTCTCTCTCTCTCTCTCTCTCTCTCTATCTATCTATCTATCTATCTATCTAAATAAACATCGTTATTACTTATATGGTAGACGGGCTACACATAACTATAAAGGGGGCAGATAATATGAAACAGCACTGAATCAAGGCAGTATGGTGAGAGTAGATCTGCTTCTGTTCATCAGTCTGAAGGTGAAGCCACGTTAAGAAATCCCTCAGAGCCTCAGAGCTTCTTTCTTCACGCTGCAGCCTAACAGGACATTTCCAGCTTCCACACACTCTGTCACACATGGTGCTAAAAACACAAAAACAGAGTGATAAGAATGGCTTGGGGAGGAAAAGCTTACTATACCATCAAACGGTGTTTAAAATAATAATTTGCTATCATCTTGGTTTCTACCATTCTGAGCACGGAGCCATGATGTAGCCTTCATAGCCAGAAGCTCCCATTCGTCCTTTGCATCCATCTTTAAACCATGAAGCCAGATCAGAGCCAGAATGGTGGCCCACACTTCACTGTTGGCCTAATTCAAACAGTCAAAAATTATCAAATAAAACAGAACACACAAAAATGACCTTTCTTTGTACAACTAGCAGTAGCAGCTAGTTTAAAACATGCTCCCTTGTCACAAGGGGTCACCAAAGCTCTGCATATTTGATGCCCTTCCTGATGCAGCCATGAAGGGATTTGTGTCTACTGCTGGAAATCTGCCATCTCCAACTGTGATAACATAAATAATCTAAAATAATGTGTTGAAATACTTTCACAACAACTGCTGAGTGATGAGGGAAATACTTTCTCCTGCTGTGTGGTTACTTAGTAAAAATCAGACTTTGGTGCAGCTCAGTGGGTGCTTAAGAGAGAGAGTACCACCAGTACTTTAGCCTCTGATATACACTGTTTATTTTCATGCAGCAAGGCAGGCCTACATTTAGTCTGACTTCCTTTTCATTTGTTGTATGTTCTCTTGTCTTTCCATGTGTTTAATTACATCCTGTGTTTTTGTCCAAATCATGCTTTCAAATGTATTTTACAACATCTCACATGATCATTTTGTTTTATTATTTAAATTGACAAGCAACCCACCTTTGCAGGCTTTGACTTTTCCACCTCCTTGCTGCTCTTCCCAGTGCAGCAGCCAGAGCTGGATCAAGCAGCCAGCAGCCAGACGCCTCCTGGAGGGAGACTAACTGCAGCAAAGGGTCTCTGGGAGGCTGATCGGGCACAGCAGCTGGTGAAATGAAAATATAATAATATAAAAAACAGACAGAAATAAAAACTGGATCTGATTATGGCGCTAGATGAGAAGACTAAAACTCTACATGATAAACTCCATAAACCACCACACAACAAACTGTGTTACAAATAAAACATTACTTGCTTCATTTGAATATCTGCCAAATATTTAATAATTATATAAAAGATCAATACGCAAATCAAATGTTTTCAATTGCTTGAAGACATGAAAGAAAAATAGAAACTGGCAACAAGGTTGCTGTTTCTGTCAGCGTAGTGTCCAGAGGCTGGAGGCACTACCTGGAGACAGTACACCAGGAGACGTGGAGGAGGCCGTAGGAGGGCAACAACCCAGCAGCAGGACCGCTACCTCCGCCTTGTGTAAGCAGGAACAGGAGGAGCACTGCCAGAGCCCTGCAAAATGACCTCCAGCAGGCCACAAATGTGCATGTGTCTGCACAAATGGTTAGAAACTGACTCCATGAGGCTGGTATGAGGGCCCAACGTCCACAGATGGGGGTTGTGCTCACAGCTCAACACCGTGCAGGATGCTTGGCATTTGCCAAAGAATACCAGGATTGGCAAATTCGCCACTGGTGCCCTGTGCTCTTCACAGATGAAAGCAGGTTCACACTGAGCACATGTGACAGACGTGACAGAGCATGACCGGTTTGGGAGTGGGTCAGTAATGGTGTGGGGTGGCATTTCTTTGGAGGGCCGCACAGCCCTCCATGTGTTCGCCAGAGGTAGCATGACTGCCATTAAGTACCGAGATGAGATCCTCAGACCCCTTGTGAGACCATATGCTGGTGCGGTTGGCCCTGGCCAGGGTCACAAGCTGGAGAGCTGCACCTTGAAGAAGAGCTGCAACGAGCAACACCTTCTTGTCCTGCATGAGGTGGCCATCCAAGCCGGTCCGAGCCTCTTCAAGGGTCCTGCATCTTCCAGTCTGGTTTATGTAGGTCAGTCCGGTCACTCCAGTTGCATCATGCTGAAGATCGTTCCCGTTCGACTACAAAGCGGAGGCAAGACGCTGGACACTCACGCCGTACTGGATGACGGCTCTCAAAGAACCATCCTTCTCCCTCCAGGTATCTTGGTCTGCAGAGACAGGATGAAGTTCTGCCACTCCGCATTATCAGACAAGACGTAATGAAGCTTAATGGAGCATCCATCTCGTTCGAGGTGTGTAATCCCACCGACACTCGGGTGAAATACACCATCTGCCATGCTTTCACGGCAGAAGAGCTCAGTCTAGCAGAGCAGTCCTGCACTGCAGAGTGAGTATCTCTGCAGTGCAGGAGAGGTTTGACTATCTCCATGGGGTGCCAGTGCGAGGGTTCAGCAGAGTCCAGCCTTTGCTCCTCATCGGCTCCGATCACCCCCACCTGATTATTCCTGTACATCCAGTACTGCGAGGGCCCCAGGGAAGCCCCATCGCTGTATGTACCCTGCTGGGTTGGACCATAAAGGGACCGACCAACTTCTTAGAAAGTCCTTCCACTGCGACGTCATGTCTCCATGCAGCGTGCTCGTCTCCAAATCATGAATTACGTCGGTATGTTGAGATGCTGTGGCAAGTCGACACCCAGCCGTTCCGGTCTGAGAAGGAGGTAACACGCTCCAAGCAAGATCAGCTAGCTGTCAAAACACTGGACCAGCGAACTGTCTGTGTCACAGTAGATGGCATAGTCCACAATGCTGCACCTCTACTCTGCAGGCCCAAACTCCATGCACCTCCATCGGCGGTGATGCCTTTGTTACGTGCCACTGAGCGGCGCTTAACCAGCAATCCAGATCTGGCTAAGGTCTACAACGAGGAGATCCATAAACTGGAGAGAGCTGGATACGTTGTCAAGATCAGCAGTGACGAAGCAAGCCAGTCGGAGGAGTCATGGTACATCCCACACCACATTGTTCACCACAACGGGAAGGCCAGGGTGGCGTTCAACGGTTCTTTCCGGTACCAGCAAACCGCCCTCAACGACATCCTACTTCCTGGACCTAACCTTGGAGCCCCGCTGCTCAGTGTGCTTCTCCGGTTCAGGGAGTATCCAGTGGTCATCAGCGGAGACATCCGTGGGATGTTCCACCAAATCCAGTTACTCCCTGAAGACCAACCACTCCTTCGCTTCCTGTGGCGTGACATGGAGAAGGAGCGCAGCCCAGACATCTACGAATGGTGTGTTCTGCCCTTCGGTACAGCCTGCAGTCCGTGCTGTGCCATATATGCACTGCAACGGCACGTCAAGACCAACTGTACTGGTAACGAAGAGGTCCTGAACTCAGTCAACAATGCTTTCTACGTAGATAACTGCCTTCAGTCTCTCCACACTCCATCACAGGCCAGACAGCTGATTGACAAGATGAGAGTCCTGCTTGCTGCTGGTGGATTCGACATAAGGCAGTGGGCAAGCAACCGACCAGAGGTTATCGATCATCTCCCATCAGAGACAAGGACTGAAGGCTGCGAACTGTGGCTAACGGCAGAGAGAGTGGATCTGCAGGAATCCACCCTAGGTCTACGGTGGCACTGTTCCTCCGACACACTTGGCTACAAGCACCGCCAACCGGTAGCCAACGAGCCTACACTGAGAAATGTGTACAGAGTTCTGGCTTCTCAGTACGACCCACTAGGGTATGTTATTCCCTATACCACTTGTGCTAAGGTCCTGATCCAAGCCCTCTGGAGGCACGAGCAACAGTGGGATGAGCCCATCACCGGAGAACTACTCTCAGTGTGGCAGGCTTGGGAGAGTGAACTTCCCCACCTTCAGCACATCAGCATGCCCCGCCGCTACACTCCACTCAACATAAGCGCTGACCCTTCGAACGTCGACCTACATGTCTCCTGTGACGCCTCGGAGAAAGCTTATGGAGCCGTTGCCTACCTTCGTATGGAAGACGCAGAAGGGCGTCCACATGTGTCATTCGTCATGGCACGATCCCGGGTCGCACCGCGGAAGCAGCTCTCTATGCCTCGTCTGGAGCTCAGTGCTGCGTTGACTGGAGCACAGCTTGCCAAACTGTTACGCTCTGAGCTCACCCTTACCCTGAGGCACACAGTCATGTGGTCAGACTTGACCACAGTGCTCAGTTGGATCCGATCTGATTCAGCTCAGTACAAGGTGTTCGTCAGAACTCGCATAGCTGAAATCCAAGAGTACACCGATGCCAGCGACTGGAGGTACATTCCTTCCGTCCAGCACCCGGCCGACGACATCACTCGGGGGAAGGCACTGCATCAGCTGGCTCCACCAACCCGTTGTAATGATGGGCCCGCCTTTTTGTACGACTCTCCTAGCCATTGGCCACATAATTTGGTGGCGAGAGTGGAAGAAACAGAGGAGCTCAGGAAGTCCACGTTCTGTGGCCAACTTACAGTCCCTGATACCTGTCCTGATCCACTGCAGTACGACACCTGGTCTAACCTAGTAGACGCTACATACCGGTCTCAACACGGGGCGGCAGCAGGCCCCCATGTCTGCTTCTGCTCGCATAGACACAGAGGTAGCTCTCCTGAAGTGAGCGCAAGCAGACAGCTTCTCTGAAGAACTCAGCCCTCTACAGCACGACTGTCCGATTCGACCTAGTAGTCACCTCATATCACTCTCACCAGAGTACGACCCCATTCTTGGTCTCATCAGAGTGGGAGGCTGCCTCCATAAAGCTGATGATCTACCTGAAGACTCGATTCATCCCATTGTCCTTGCACCAGATCATCCCATCACACAGCTTCTGGTGAAGGACTACAACAATCGTCTCCGACACTCCGGTCCCAAGAGAGAGTCTTCGCGGAGATCAGGAGGTCGTACTGGATCCTCAGAGGCCGCCAAGCCATCAGGAAGCATCAGCAATACTGTGTCGAGTGCTGCAGATGGCGAAGCAAGCCTACAATCCCCAAGATGGCCGACCTACCTGCTGCGTGCCTCCAACTCAACAAACTCCCTTTCTGGTCTACCGGAGCGGACTGCTTCGGCCCGTACGCGGACAAGATAGGAAGGCAAGAGAAGCATTGGGACATTGTGTTCAAATGCCTCACGTCCTGCTGCATCCATCTCGACTTGATGCCGAGTATGGACACGGATTCCTTTCTCCTTGCCCTCCGTTGCTTCATAGCGCACCGGGGCAAGCCCTACGAGATACTCTGTGACAGAGGCACCAATTTTCGTGGCGGCAAGAAGGAGCTCCAGCAAGCTCTTGAAGCTCTTGAGCTATTGCTCAAGGAACAGTTGGCCAAACAGTGCATCCTGTTAAGATTCAACCCCCCTCTCGCTCCACACTTCGGGGGAGCGTGGGAGAGGGAGATTAAATCGGTTAAGATCTCCCTCCAGACCATCCTGAAGGACCAAGTCCTCCCAGAGGAGGTCCTAATGACTGTGCTCACTGAAGTTGAGGGTATCCTCAACTCTAAGCCCCTTGGTTACGCATCCTCTGACTTGGCCGATCCTGACCCGATTACCCCGAATCTCCTCCTCATGGGGCGGCGAGATGCTTCGCTACCACAGGCAGTCTACGGTTCCAGTGACCTGCTGAAATGACGTAGATGGAGACACAGTCAGGTGCTTGCCGACCACTTCTGGAGTCACTTCACCCGCAGGTACCTACCTGGTCTACAGCCCTGCCAGAAGTGGAGAACTACTACACCAGACTTGGCGGTGGGCACTGTCGTCATGGTGCTCAATGGTGGTCAGCTCCAGCGAGCGCTGTGGCCTGTCGGGCAAGGTACGCACTGCAGAGGTGGACATCAAGGGCAACCTCTACACCCGTCCTGTCGCCAAGTTAGTCGAGCTTCCTGAAATGCCTGATGACGGAGACCCCAGCGCACAATAATCCAGCAGAGATTTTCCTGTTCTACGTATTCTCTCCACGAATCCGGGGGCGGCTGTGGAAAACTCCCTGCTGGAGTCAGCGTCATAACGCCAGAGACGTCAGTGGTGATGTACCCACGCACTTGTGTGCTCTCATGCCTTTGAGGTTACTTAGCTAGCAGACACTTGCCGTGCCGCTCCTGCATTTCGCCATAATGGCAGTATCGTTGTGTGTACGTGTGCGTTGATGACGATGCAAGTGCATCAGTTTTGTCTGTATTCATGTTGTATTTCATCCGCTGGTGTTGGCTACATGCTGTTTAGTCTGTTAACCGTGTAACTTTGGTCTACCGCGAGCTCTAGTTCACTCCAATGGGGAAATGTCTAAGTCTTAAATGGCTCGCTAAACGCTTATTTCTTGGGTTGTAGCTGCATTAATAGTCGGGTTTGGGAGTACCTAAATAGTATTTCCGACCTGTGGTGTTATTTCCACCGTTCTGTAAGTGTTTGAGGCAGTAATTTAGCTTCTAAATGTTGTATTGGCCGTAAGTACGGTTCTGTGCATTGCCATGGGAACGGTTGTCTTTCTAAGCTTTCCAGTGGCAACACCGCTTTGCTATTTGTGGTTTCAAAGCACCACCTTTTGGTCACCAAGTGTATTGTGCTTGAATTTCCCTACGGGTGCCTAGTCTTCACCTATATTGTTCTGCCATTACTTGCCACTTGCAGTAATTTCGTTTCTCTGCCACATTAATGTTACTAGGTGCAACTGTATACCGTATGTATGTATACCGTGTAATGTGACTCAATGTGTATATTCTGCATAATTTAGCATAATGTAGAACGTGGTTGTATAGTTTCTAATTACCTTTCTGTATACTTTTACTTCACAGAGACCACACACACACACACACCTGTATTCTGGCACCCACACTTGGATCTTTATTCACCATACATTGAATGTGTATGCAACAGTTCAATGAAGAATCCAACTTTGATGCTTGTCTGTCAATAAATCTCTCAATATCACCTGAAGTCGCAGCTGTTCTCTGACCGGAGCACATAGCCAGTCGGGGGGGGCGACCAGCCATCTACGCAATATAGCTCATGTGCAGTAATCTGTTTCTTAAAAATCCTACAAAAAAATTCTACAACTGTATATACATCCAATTTTTAAAATAATTTTAAATATATGAAACAATGTATAAAGTGAACTTTTCCCTCAAAATCTGTCTGTCAGTGTTGCATCCTCATATTTTCATAACCCTCACTAAATCAAGAAATTGCTTGGTCAACTATGTCCCTGAGGACCCCCTTTAATCTGTGCTGAATGCAACACAACCACGCACGCTCAAGTTTGACATATTTTTGTCATAGTTTTGAAAAAACTATTCCTACAGTCACAGCTGGAACATGTCACACCGTCTTCCACTTATGATCATTTTCTTTAACAGCAGGGACTGAATTTAGGTAGTTTAGTGAGGTCATTGGGACAGCTAGCAAGTTACAGTGTACAATGCACTTTTTGTCAGAACATACACGCTCCTGTGTCAACTCCGTCAGACGTCGATTCCATCAGTTCCTATGCCTGACGGAGTTAACAAATCCACAACCTCTTAATATGCTAATATAATATTATTTGTGAAACATATTATAGGATTAAAATGTAGGATTAAGGATTAAAAAAATATATAAATGAATCATTCAACTGATTTTCCATCACAACTATTAATCAAAACTAAATCCATACCGTTACTTGGCTTTACCGTTATAACATCTGATCAGTCTGATTCTTCTGTTTTCAAGTCCAAACTCTGTTATTTCAGAACTTTCAGCTCTCTGTTATTCTGTCAGTAAAGTTTCCCCACCTGCTTCTGTCCTCTCCTCTGATTGGTTCTTGCAGTATTTATACAACCTTGATCATCATCCTTGATTTGCCAGATTGCCTAGTTTCCATTGTTCTCTATTAATTTTTAAATTATTTACTAAATTATAAAATCAATTTTACACAAAATGAATCACAGCCAGATGATGAGCCTGGCATCAAAATGTAGGGAAAATTAGATCTTTCATATGTTTTGTTTTGCTCAGTAAGTTTCTGGCTCCTGAGGTTATTACAGTGACTTGCAAATGATCAAAAATAGTATTACAGTGAACCCTCGTTTATCGCGGGGGTTACGTTCCAAAAATAACAGGCGATAGGCGAAATCCGCGAAGTAGTCAGCTTTATTTTTTACAATTATTATACAGTACTATAGATGGAAACCAAAGATCAAAACCTGTTTTCAAGCCTAACACATTCTGTGCTGGACAGAGACGAGGGACGGAGGAGATTGATTGACAGCAATCAGGACGCAGAACACGATGCACATTCATACACTGTTAAAAAAAAAAGGAAAAAAAAAAAAAAAGCATAAAAACTGCACTAAAAAAATCCGTGAAACAGCGAGGCCACGAGAGGTGAAGCGCGTTATAACGACTGTATACATAAAAAATGTCTTCACTTACAGCCTAATGATACAGCCCATTACAGCAAACGCTGCAGCTACTGTACATACAGTATTTCACATTTAACATTTCAGTACAAACAGAAAGGTGTTGGTTTACTTACCCATGGGCCTGGGAGCACGCTTTAGCTTGAATAGGCTGAACACTATAATTTTGAGGGAGGAAAAGCAGGTCAAAGCATTTCATTTCTTAAAAAGAACTACAGCAGTGTTCTCAAACTCAAATGTCATCTCAGCATAGGGCCACTGTGTTTACACACACATATATACACATACACACACACACACACACAAACATTTTGTACTGAAATAGAAGTACAAGTGCTTGCGTGCGTCTTTATTTGTATTTCTTTACTTAAGTAAAAAACACTTCATGTAACCTGTAACTCTCAGCATGAACACAGCCTCTGAGCACCAGTCCAACACACAGCTTTACTGTAAATACATTACGGCAAACTGATCTGTTTTTATACAATCTTTCAATTACACAAAGTTAGCATACATCCACTTGTTTTGCAGTCCTTACCTTTAAATTTAACATCTCTTATTCCTCTTCTGCTCTTTTTCTCCATCTCTGAGGGAACTTCTCTCTCATTGTTTGCTCTCCCTGGAAATACAGCAGCTCTTCTTTTAGCTAGCAGACACATTGTGTGACAAACTGCAGACACTTTGTCTGTTTGCTGATATTTGAGCATAAACGTTGCATATAAAATTACCTGCTACAGTTACTTCATTTGTTTTCGCTATTTAAGATGCTGACGTACCGCGAGCGCAACGGACATCTGCCCTCGGTCCGGCGCACTGTAACCCCTGATTATAGCGCTATAGATGATATATAAATTATATGGGTTTGCCTTGTTAGGGATTATATTTTACTCAATGAATAAAGGACAAATGTTTAAAGGTAAACTCCAGTAAATTAATTAATAAACTGTGGATCAACCAAATAATAAACAAATGAATAATACATTAGACAGAGAGCAACAGATCAGAAAGTACTAGACTAACTTCTCTGTCTCAGTGCATCTTATTTTGAGGTTCGGCCACAAGGACGTATAATTAAAGCATCAGGAGAGAAGAGGCTCCATTACTGAGGAATCTGGGCCATGAAAAACCAGCTTGAACAAGACTGAATGACGAAGGTCAACTCGTAGCGCCCAGAGATTGTTTATGTTTAGATAAGAGGCTGTATAAAAATGTTATGTTTAGACAGGAACACGGGCTCAGAGAGAGAGAGAGAGAGAGCACACACAGGCCTGCTGTCTCCTTCGGTCCCACATATACATGTGTGATTTTTCTGATTCTTTAATATATTAAATGTCTTACTTTTTTCATTAAAGTGTTTCAGGTGTCTTCCTTCATAAACAATCTGTTTACCTGTCATTGTCTGTCATTTTCGATATTTAAGATGCTGAAGTACCGCGAGCGCAACGGACATCTGCCCTCGATCCGGCGCACTGTAACCCCTGATTTTATTTTGATTTATTTTTTAAATTATTTACTAAATTATAAAATCAATTTTACACAAAATGAATCACAGCCAGATGATGAGCCTGGCATCACAATGTAGGGAAAATTAGATCTTTCATATGTTTTGTTTTGCTCAATATGTTTCTGGCTCCTGAGGTTATTACAGTGACTTGCAAATCATCCAAAATAGTTTTATACATAAAAACATGAACGTCTTCACTTACAGCCTAATGATACAGCCCATTACAGCAACTATCACAGCAAACACTGCAGCTACTGTACATACAGTATTTCACATTTAACATTTCAAATAAGTAGAAACTGAAATTTGTTGGTTTGCTTCTATTTATGTTTAGAAACACAAACATTTGCTGTACTGTCATTTAGATTTTACTTACTGGGCAAGGAATCATCCATTTCCATGGAACTACCAACTGTGATGATGAGGGGAAAACAAAAAAAAAAATCAGATCAAAACATTTCATTTCTTAAAAAGAACTACAACATTTACCTTTTAATAAGTTAGAGTGAAATACAAATACAACACAAATTCTATAAAGAGCATTTAAAATATGAGATGTTCATCAGTCTGGTTGTTCTGTTTCATGTTATAACTCTACAGTCATTTCAGATCTTGTTACTTTCACCTCTCTGACACCTCTGCCACTAAAGTTTCCTCACCTGCTTCTCTTCTCTGATTGGTCACACTTAACATTTCAAATAAGTAAAAACAGAAACTTGCTGGCTTACTTCTGTTTATTTGATAGCAGTGCACAGATGTGTAGATGTGTGTTACACTGTCATTCAGCTTTTACTTACATAAGTATAATGCCTTGGGTATACTCAAGGAGGCATAACCTATGATGTAAAAGAAAAAAAAGGAGTCAGGACATTTTATAAGAATTTTTTTTACAAATATATTTTTGAGGGCATATTATGGATGTACAAACACAACACAAACAAGACACACGACTACCAACAGTGTTGTAGTGGTTGTTCTGTTTCATGTTCTAACTCTTCACTCATATCAGATCTTGTTGCTCTCACCTCTCTGACATGATTGACACTAAAGTTTCCTCACCTGCACCTCTCCTCTGATTGGTCCCTGCTGGATTTATATTCTGCTCTTAAAGTTATCATTGTACTCCTTTCATTCATGTTCAATTATCTTTATCTTTAAGCTGTGACTGACAGTTTTAGTTTTTCCTCTTGAAACAAACTCACAGGGTGTTGGAATATTTCTGCGCACAAGAGGTCCTTGAATCACTTTGCTGTTGTCTTTGTTGACGGCAATGAAGGCGGTGAAAGAACTGCTCACTCCTGATTGGACACTGAGTTTCACCACCTTCTCCTTCACTCCTCCATCCTGCTGTCCTCTGTGCTCTCTCTCCTCCATCTCCAGGGAGCGAATAAGAGTCCGAGCACCCAACCTGTGGACTGTTAATCTGGAGATGAAGGAAAACATTACAGAGTCATAATGTTTGTCATTTTTCTCACATTAGTTTGTCAGTAACTTGCATCTATTTTTATTCTATTCGATCCTTTTCAGGGTTTTACCATTGCCTCTGGCACCACAACAGATTTTTCCATATGCTGGGAAAATGCGCACAATATTTGGACATGACTCCTAACAATGGCTCTTTGATTTCACACAAGCTTAATTATTTGAAAGCAGACTGAGACTACTCATTTTTAATGTCTGTCATCAGTAATGACATACTGATACCACTAATCCAAGTATGAAAAAATATGATTTAGAAACAGTGACTGCACTGAAACATGTTTAAGAGTAGATAAAAAGCATTAGGTGTGTGTTATTAACAAACTGTTTTGATATTTTAAACCCAACACCTGTAATCTCATGATTCAAAGAACAATGCTGCTTGTATTAAATGATTTTACCCAGTGTCTGCTGCAGGTTTGAGACTGAAGTGCAGCTGGTTCTCAGAGGGATGACCTGCCAGGCTGTACTTCACTGTCACACAGCCCTCTGCTGCCTCTGAGCTCTGAGACAGAATTACAGTGTTTGAAGTCATGTTAATGACTGTCATCAAATACCTAAACAACAACATGACGGTGCTGCTCCTACCTGTTCAGTGAGCTGGGCATAAATCAGTGACCTCTGGCCCTGGAAAAGTGCTGTGATTGGTGGAGAGAGGACAGTGACAGACACTTCCTTTGGTAAATCCCATGTGACTGAGATGTCAACCACAGTCGGATGCAGAGCAAATTGCAGCGACTGCATCACCTGAAAAATAAAGAAAAACTCTACAAATATACACAAACAGCTGGAACAGACATTTTACTCACTGCAGGTCTGATCTCAAATACATATCTGCTGCTGCTGCAGTGTTTCACCTCACTTCTAATTGTGTTTAATGTCTTACTTTTGGTTGCATCCTGTCAGTCCCTGTGATGAACTGAGCGTGACCTCCTCCTTCTTTGGCCATCCCATTGATGAGAGCAGAGCTGGCCCCTTCCCCAATCCCAAAAGAGAAACACCTGCAGTACAACAGTTTTCTTTAAGTACACTGAGGACATGTTGGACATCCTGGGAATTGTGTAGATATAGTTGTGTGTTTGTGGTTCCACCTGTGAGAATCTGAATTCTCCTTCACCAGATCTATCACTTCTTTGGTGTTCCCCACCTCTCCATCAGTAAAGACAAACAGCTGAGGGGAGAGTTGGTACATAAGGGACAGAACATCAGACCCAGAAACACACAGTTTGTGCTGAGAGCTGAGTTAGCCCTGCGACAAGCTGGCAACCTATACAGGGTGTACACTGTCTCTTGCTGTATAGCAGCTGGGATGGGCTCGAGCCCCCCTGTGACCCTGAAAAGGATGAGCAGAAGAGAATGTGTTACCTGTCTAGGCTGATTGGGAATGCAGGGCTGGCTGTAAATATGTTTGAGGGGCTGCAGGATCTCCGTTCCACCCAGATCAGCCTCCATCTGCTCAACTTTCTTCAGAGCCTCCTTCATGGTCTGCTGGCTGTACTCCACACTCTTACTGCCATCACACAAACATGCACCAAAACACACATGCAGATAATTTACCAAAGACAGCGGAGACTTTCTTGAGCTGACTGATATGAGGGAGAGACTTACGGGAAGATGTGTTCATAACTGAACCCAAAACTGTAAATATTGAAATAGCAGCCCATTGGTAAACTCTTCAACAGGAGCAGCAGAGTATCCTTAAGAGAAGAGGGAAAACATGGTGAGACCACTGTGTGAGAGGGTCACTGAAAGACTTTATGATTGTAATAATTTATTATGGATACCCTGGCACTGCTGATGCGACTTTCCTGCTCCTTGCTGTAATCGTTAGCATAGCTCATACTTCCAGATCGATCCACTAAGAACACAAACTCTCCACATGAAGCCAATGAAGACATCACAGACTGGGGGAACTCGGGATACAGGCTCACCATCACCACTGGATCACCCATCAGAGTGCCTGAAACACATGACATGGATGAAAAAAATTTTCAGTTTCACATTTTATAATCAATTCCAACACAATAAAGCTCCCGGTTGAAGAATGGAAATCACCAAGTTTTATATGCAAACTAATTATTTCATTAATTTTCACTGACCTGCCTCAGCAGAGGCCTGTCCTGCCTCCACCACAGCAGTGGGCTGGTGGGCATCTTTGTAATAAATCAGCAGTTCAACATCTCTGTCAAACTTGTGTCCTGCAGCCAACTTGACCTGCAGACCACAAACACATTCATATTTAGTTCTCAGTAATCAGTAACAACCACACACAGCAGACACATCAACGCTCTACCTACCGTGGCCTGGGTTTGATCAGTGATGAGGTACTGGAGAGGGTCCAGGGAGCAGTTGGACTCTACTTTAGAGACTGGACGAGGAGAGGACACTCGGGCAGAGAAAGACAGACTGTAGGGCACCAGAGAGGCTGGAACAGAAGTCACCTGGACACCTGCACCTTCACTACCTGCACACAACATCAGGTTAGAAATGCTGTAAATATTGAGGCATTACACACTCAAACCATTTTACCTGAGAAGAACCTGTGGTCCACATGATGCTGGAGCTCAAACAAGGAAAATAAGACTTTTGTTCAGGAAACATAAATAGTCCTGCAAAAGCTTTTGTTCTTTTCTTTATTTCCATGACTTTATCCTATAAATGGCATTATGACAAGTATTGGTACAATAAGGTAAACCTAATAAAAACCAAACAGTGAGTGTGAATTAGTTTATTGTCAAGGATTTTACACTAGTGAGAGGTTTACTTCTTTTATGTGACTTTCATAAACTTCTTTATGATCTAACTTGTAGTGAAATAAAGGAAACCCCATATAAAATTTGGTTTACTGTCATTTAGTTAACACATTTTGATGATATAAAATCGTAACAGGGAGAGTCAGTGTTTTCCCACAAACACTGACCTGTAAAAAACCAAGTACACCCCATGATTTAAGAGCTCGTACAGCCACCTTTAGCAGCAGTAACTCAAAGTAACTGCTGTCTGTATCTGTCTCTGATGTCATTGTGGAGGAATTTTGGTCAATTCATCTTTACAACATTTTTTTCATTTCATTGAGGTTTTCACATATTTGCTTATTCGCAGCTCTCTTCAGGTCCAGCCACAGATTTCAGTCAGGTTGAGGTCTAGACTTTGACCGGGCCATTGCAGCACCTTGATTTGTTTCTTTTCCAGCCACTCAGCTGTAAACTTGCTGCTGTGCTTGGGATCACTGTCCTGTAGCATGAACCAGTTTGGGGAGGTTTTAGCTGTCGGACAGATGGCCTCACATTTCACTCCAGAATACTCTGGCATACAGAAGAGCTCATGGCTGATTCAAGGACTCCATGGTGCTAAGGTCGAGTGGCTGCAAAACAAACCTAAATCATCACTCCTCCACCACCATGCTTGACTGTATGAGGTGTGTGCTGATAAGTTGTGTTTGGTTTTCTGCAAAAGTGACACTGTGCATTATTGTCAAATATCTCCATTTTGGGGCCTGTCAGTCCAAAAGACTTTGTTCTAGAAGTCTTGTGGTTTCCTCAGATGCAACTTTGCAAACCTAACCTCTGCTGTTATGTTCTTTTTAGAAAGATGTTGTCTCCTGCAACTCTGACAAAAAAGCCATACTTGTTGAATCTTTTTCTAATTAAACTGTCATGAACTTTAACATTTAATATGTTAACTGAGGCTGGTAGAGTCTGAGATGTAGCTCAAGGGTTTCTTTTTTTTCAGTTTCCCTGAGAGTTAAGTACTTCTTCTGGTTCTGTGTTCACCCCTGAGTTTGAAGATTTTCTTTTTTTTACATTTTGTGTTCCATCAGTGATGTGAAGGTTGGTTTAAGACTTTCCCTGGTGTAGCTTAAGGATTTCTGGTCCAAATATTTTGAAGTTTTCCTACCCTGAGGTTGGTATCGAGGGTTGAGCACAGCAGGCAGACAGAACCTCAGCCCATCATCAGCCTGCACAGCCAGCTCAGTGACATACTCCAACCTGATGGAGGCGCTCTCTCCTGGAGGCAGACTGCCCACACTCAGAGAGAATATATCTGGACTCTGCTCACTCTCCTCCAATAGGAAGGCCTGCTGACCGCAGCTCAGAGCATCATCATACTCCTCACGAGCCTGAAGGACGGAGACACATGTCAGTATCATTCACTGTGTTTATTGTTGTCTTTAATCTTACTTATAATGAGGTCATATTTACTGTCCAGCTCACCTCCTGTTTCTCCTTCACCTCAGCTACAATCTGTGTCTGTCCAATCTTAGCACTGAAATGACAGACAGCAGCATCTCCAGGCAGAGGGAAGACAAAAACAGCCTCTAATGGTTTGTCCTCCTTGTTCTCGTAGTTCAGAGTGGAGACCACTGTAGCCACATGGTCCCTCACCTCCAGCTCCACCTCAATGCTCTTCAGAGGAACTGACAGAGAAACAGAATTATGACAAATACACAGACCATACAGCAAGATATTATTATGTGCCATTACAACAAAAAATATATGTAAATAGACTAGTTCTTATATAGCGCTTTTCCACTCTGAGCACTCAAAGTGCTTATGCAACACGTTTACATTCACACTCATTCACACTAGCACTTCGCTGTGTAACTAAGCTAAGTGCTTTTATTGTCTAACATTCACAGACATTCATACTCCAACACTTGTGTCAGAGAGCAACTTGGGGTTCAGTATCTTGCCCAAGGATACTTTGTCACGCAGCCTGGAGCAGCCAGGAATTGAACCGCCAACCTTCTGATAGCTGCAGAGAAAACAGAAGTCTCTTTGTTTTCTATCAGTACCTGGTTCCTTCTCCAGAGTTAGCAGACCGCAGCAGTTCATCATCGTACCTGTGAAACAAGAACATTTGAGCTCTTAATGTTGGAATTTTACTACTGTGTTTTCTGGGTATTCCTTAGTGTAGTGACTCAACACCTGTTTTGCCACTACAAAATTAAAGTAGGGAGTACTGCACTGTTGAGTTGCTTTTGAATTAACCAGCAAATGATTCAGTTTCCAAACATTGTTCCATTGATCATTTATTTACATGTTTCAATAATCCAGCTACTCCAAGGCTTCCATACAAGGCAAGACAAAACACATGGACATGCAGAAAAAAAGCGGTCAAAAAAAAAAAAAAAAAAAAAACCCACACTCTCCCTGCTCAATGATTCTCCGTGCAACCACACCAGAGACCAGGTGAATATATTTCATACTCATTCATTAAACATCACCATTCCTAATCCAAGGAATGCACATGCAACACCACGTGGCTACCTAACACCATTAACTGCATATGGCTTCTATACTTGTAATAATAATAATAATAAAAATATTTATTGTTGTAATTTATAAATATTTACACGTGAATTTCTTCACGATGTTTTCATTCTGATTATGATGACGTCAGTGAGTGTGACCTGAGGGGTCTACTAGGAACGAAGCTTCTTCGGCACAAAATGATCCCTGTGAGTGCTGCCTACTCTAATCAGAGACATTATCAGGTGATGATGATAAAAACGTATTTTAAAACGTATTAAATGTATTTTAAAAAAATTAGGACACAGAGCGGTAAAATAAACATTTTACTTCGAGTTAATTATTTTACTCGAAGGTGCTGCTGATTATTTCTAAGGTGGCGGCTGCACATCAGAGCTCTGAAACTTTTTTGGTTTTTTTTGCTTTTTTTATTGATATACCATATTTGACCCCCTTCCAGGTAAAAGTATCTATATGAAGAGATTTAGACAGCAACCAGTTATGTATTTCCTTCCAAAAGTTGCATACAACCTGGCACTCAAAAAACAGATGTTCTGTTGATTCCAACAATGATTTACAAAAATAACAATTCTCCATTTCAAATTTGAATATTCTTTTAATAAATTCCTGCGAAGGATAAATTTCATTTAAAATTTTAAAATGGATTTCTTTGACTTCAGGAAGGATTGGAAATTTCAGGAATTTAGTTCTGATGGATCGAATTTCTTGTTTGTTAAAGTTTTTTAAATGATGTGTTCTTTTAGAAGATCCAGGATAGATCTCATCAATTAAAAGTTTTCTCAAAAATAGGTTATTACATTTTTTCTCTACAAAGTTTATGCCATTGATGAACACTTTATTTAATCTGGGGGTTGGGGTCTGATCTAAGTTGTTTCTAATTAGATTAATCATTGCAGCTGGAATATTGTCAACTACACTTCTGTAGTCATCAGGGCTACAGACTATTTTATATTTGTCACTAAATTTGTCATACTTTAATAGATCCCCCTTATCATTTTACAGATGAACAATTGACCAAATTTGTTTTTCCATCCATCCTTCCATGAATATTGACTTTCTTCTCCTTAGAATCACCCTATTGTTCCACAGTGGAACATTGTGTGGACTAAAGTTATGTTTGTAAATCATTTTCCAGTAAAACAGAACTTGTTGATGGAAGGCAGAAAGTTTCACTGGTAATTTAGAAACCTCAAAGTCACATTTCAAAAGAAAATCTATGCCACCTAATTTTTTAAAGACAAAGTTGGGTAAAGAGAACCAAATATCCTCGCTGCATTTTAAAAAGGACTGCAGCCATCTTAACTTAAGTACACCATTTATAGTTTCAAAGTCAATTGCTTTTATTCCTCCTTCCTCAAAACCTTTGATCATGTCAGCTTTTCTAATATAATGATGTTTATTTCTCCAAATGAAGTTAAAAATGAGGGAGTTTATTTCTTTTATGGTTTTTGTGGAAAGGGGTAAAGAGTACGTGGGGTATATTAGTCTGGAAATAAGTTCAATTTTTGTCAATAACGAAGAGTGTTAAGTCTCTTTGCAGCCAGTTATTTAGCATTCGTCTGGATTTTTCAATTGGCTTCTGGATGTTTTTTCTGTAACTAGATTTAGAATCTTTGGACACCAATATACCTAAGTACCGAACCTCCTTTTTCACTGGAATATTGTATAACACATCTTCAAAACTATCATGAATACTTAGGAGTTCAGATTTTTTAAGGTTAAGAGTTAGGCCTGAGACCCGGGAGAATGATTCCACCACCTGAAGAGCAACCGGTATTTGTTCTTTATTTTTCAAAAATAGTGTTGTGTCATCAGCTAATTGCCTAATAACTATTTTTCTTTCATCAAAAGTAATGCCTTCAATTTCCGAGTTTCTCAGACTGATGGACAGCAGCTCAGCAACCATAATGAACAATAGTGGAGACAAACTGCACCCTTGTCTTATTCCTCTCCCTATATTAAATCTTGGGCCTGTGCCTTCAGGAAGGGAGACACAACTATTGATATCTGTGTGTAACATCTTAATTATATCCAAAACATAGTGCATAGAATATTCTAATGTCTTATAAATGAAGGGATGCTCAACTGAGTCAAAGGCTTTTTGAAAATCAAGGAATAAAATATAAGCGTTATCTTTCACGAGATCTTTGTAATCTAAAAGATCTAAAACTAATCTAATATTAGAGCTCTGAAACGCTAAACTGGATCCACTTGATGTTTAAATGTCACTGTCCCGCTGCCTGATACAGGAGACGAGGAAACTTTTGTTTTTAGGCAGATCAGAGTGAAATGAATCTTACTGATCAAACAGGTGTGCTTGGTCTGTGTTTGTGTTCTTGTAGTTAAAATTCCAGCTGTGCAAAACAGACTCAGCAGCAGAACAGCAGTGGAGTTAGTGAGGCGCGGCTTAATGACCTGCGCAGATAAAACGTGTTCCCCCCGCACAGAATCTATACTGTAAATTAGAGAAACAGTGGAAACGTGGCGCTTCACCTGATCTTAAACTGCAGCTCTGAATGTGACCTGCTCCTGATCAGGTTATGTCAGTATTTCTGTGGGGCGTGAACGACCCGGGAGAAAAGTCACGCGGAACAAATTCTCAACTCAACTTTATTTATAAAACACTTTAAAATCAGTGCCATTGGCCAAAGTGGTGTACACAAGGAAAAACAAACAGGTTTAAAGTACATATAAAAACCACACGAAGTAAAACATAACATTAATAAAAACATACACATAGGTTAGAGCAATAAAACACTAAGAGTCAACATGTTGAACATCGGATTAATTCTCACGGCGGAAAAAGGAAATAAGCAGGTCCGTTAGCTTAACGACTACAGGGAGATTCTCCGTCACCGTCTGTAGTGAAGCCGCTTCGCTATCAAGGGGGAACCCCACCCCAGGACCTCGCTTCCCGCGGGGCAGGAAAAGATTCATCCGGCTAAGTGGGGCATGGTGGAAAATTTTGAGAACCATTGGGTTACCACAGAGAGCCACTTCTGACAGTTTAGACTTTAAACTCGACATAGCTCACTGAGCCTTAATGTGGCTTCGTAATACAGGCCTCAGGTTTATTTATTTATTTTTTACCACCAGCGCGTCCCACCCTGACTTTCACTTTCACTGTTGTAGCCCCACAGACCGTTTATTGTATCTCAGTATTGACATTTAAAGACAGTTCGTACTGAACTTCAGGGTAACAGCACCCAGATTGCCGTCTTTAAGTTTTCAGGTTTGCATGTCAGTGCGCAGTGATATGATTCTGAGCAGTGAGTGATTGGGCTGCTTGAAGACATGCACGGTAGGAGCTTACCTCTGAGGACAGACTGATGTGTCCGCGACAGTTTCACCTCCTCTTCTAAATATGAGAGAAATTCCGCTAAACACGAAGTATTGTCGCTCACCGAGACGACACGGGTATCCTTGATTTTCTTATGAGAGAGCACCGGATATGTGGGACACCGCCCACCCCCAGATCCCAGATAAGTGTAACGGTGTGAACGTGAATCTAAATCTGAATTTTTACAGTATTGTTAGCAGAGACAAGATGCACAGAGATCCTGGCACGGAAGCCTAGACTTTACCGACGATCATTACGGAGGAACAAAAACACACCAGCCTTTAGTTTTCCCAGACTTGAACCAACTTCCCGCGAGAGGGAAAACTTTATTCACGCCCACCAGTGTATACCACATGTCAAAAACAACACGCCTCATTGGCTGTCGGCGTCCTCTGCCACATTAGTATTTAACACAAATAATTTGTCTGTAGACAACAGGAAACAAACATGTCTTTTGCACAATTGAGAGCATATCTGCCAACAAGTATAAATAAAAGTGCGAAAAAATGTAGAGGTATTAAACTTTAAAAGAAATTTAAATAAATAATAAAATAAAAATACAAGGAATGCCAGAAACATGTAACGATAAAAGTTTACAAAAATATGACAGTAGTGCAAAAGTGATGTCAGATAGTCTCCTTCTATTTCAGTTTCCATTGTTAGGGTTGTGGCTGTAATGTAGTTTAATAAGTTTCAATTTGTTCTCATGCTTTGGCCGTAAGTGAGGGGGTCACAAGTCTTTGCGACAGTGCGACAAATGCAGCTGTCATTAGACATATTAAATGATAGTATAAATCTTCTAAATCATACTGAGTTCCTTCAGACATGTGGCTTTCCTATTACTCAAAGAATTTGCTGTTGTAATGGATGCTATTCTTTCTGGTATTCTAACATTACTAAGAGGTGCTGAAAAACCAGCTTGTATCTTCCTTTGAGCCCACACTAACGTGTTTTTCTGTCACATCCTGAAATAACAACCATAATATTAGGTCACCATTTCAAAAAGATATCACCACTACCCCTTTGTGGCTCAGGTCTGGTTAGTGATCTGAATTGAGGCAATGTGTGGAAATGTAACAGGCCCCGTTACAGAGGGCGTGAAGACAGTAGTGATGTTTGATACCACAGATTTCCTTTCCGATCCAATACTGAGTGAAATTCAAGCTGGTATCGGTGATACTGATCCGATACCGGTACTTTGTGCAGAAACACCTAATGTGTGGTAAATGTAAAAAAAGTGGTGTAATTCAAATCTTGGCTTCATAAAGAACACAAGACATGACTCTGATTTATTTATTTTAAACTCAGAACTACACTGAGGTAGCAGCCTCATTTATTACTCATCATTCCCACAAACATCACAGGTTGCGTCTTGGTTGCATCTTGTGGAGCTGCAATAGCTCCACGTGTGACTTGTTTTACGTTTTGCCATTGTGTCTATGTTTGAGTGAGTGAGCAGCAGCACAGTGCGCTTAGGCATTTCGTCCTTACGCATTACACACTTACCAGGTGGAAGAAAAAGTAGTTCCCATCAACCTCATCTCATTTAGGCAAGATCTCAATAATTTAGTTACTTTCTAACGTGTTCTTGTTAAGGTACATTAGTATTGAAAGTATTGATACTTGGATTTGAGAATGGATTTTAAAGCATGAAGGTCTGGTATTGGAAGTATCAATATTTCAGTATCAATCTGCACATCATTAGAAGACAGATTACACTCCTGTAAAAGAGGAGAAATAATGAGAGGAAACGTGCTGCTGTTTGCCTGGTCAGTCTTGACAGATTTTATTCACATAAAACAAGCATCTCTGTTTCTTTTGTCACTTAATTCAGCCACAATTCTGTTTTCTCAACAACACTGTTCACAGTCCAACAACAACACTGACATTTAAGGGCAAATACAAATACAAATAAGGTTAAAATAAATAAAGAAAAATATACTTTGTTTCACATGAACAAAAACAGAAAAGAATTATCATGTTTATCATGTTATTATCATGTTAAATGGCTTATTATGAGGGACATCCCTACACAGATATTGTACTTCTAACGTTTGCTGACAATGCCCACATTCTGGCTTTGTATGTTCTCACGTAAGCTAGCTCCTTAGAGCATTCAAATGGTAACTTTATGAAGGACCTCAGACCGGCTTAACATATTTTACAAACATGCTACACATAAAGACTTAAAACAGAAGAAACTAAGTGGACAGGAACTGTTAAAATAACTGAATTGGAGCCATATGAGAGAGCAGGAGCATGTGGTAAGAACAACAGAGTCTGCCATTACCAACATTTCTAGCTTTTAGCCGTTAGCTCAGTGTGTCCAGTAAAGATGGAGTTAATGTGTATTATCATTGCCTGGGTCATATAGATGTCTCTGTGTCACCTGTTCAAACTGGCGCAGTTAGATTTAATGTAACCAGATTATTTAGTTAATTATTTGGGAATGATGGGATGATTGTTGATGTCCCACATTGAAAATTTATATGTGTATTCTTTCCTGTTCTATTTAGAGCCACACACACACACACACACACACACACACACACACACACACACACACACACACACACAATACTTCTTGGACCCCACTTCTGTATGCCAATTGCCATGCTCCATGTCTGTGATCCTTTAGTCAATCATTAAAGTCTAACTGGAACCAACTCTCTGTGGCCTTCTCTCTGACCAGAGTCCCTGTCCTGAGAGGAGCTATCAAACCAGCCTCCCAGAGAAACTTCCCCAGCAAGTAACTCATATCTGGATAAAGTGGTGGTGTGCGTACAGTGTTCCTGAGTAATTTGGTCAGGATCATAGGATGACACTAATGGGCATCATCCAGAAGGCTGGAGTTTCTTGATCCCACTTATCTGCACTGCTTCCTCAATTCTGAACACGAGGGCCCCAAACATGTGTACACTGTTAGCCCAGCCATTCATATGCAGTGTGCACACTCCACTGGAGCTTAGTGTCACCCAGAGCATAAAAGGAGGTTCATTCAGCCATTGAGAATGATGAAGGAATAAATTTAGAGATACATTAATTTTGTTACACTCACAAAAGGTGAAGGAGAGACAATTTGGTCACAGTCGATCATCTTAAATAACACTTATGAATACAAAAAACCCACAAAGTTTATAGAGTCCCCATGATTTGTATATTCCAGCTTTTAGTGGCTATACAGCACCAATGAACCACTTACAAAAAGATTCACCTGTTTATCTTCTATCATAGCTCCTTCAGCAAACATGCTCTGTCCTCCAAGAACATTTTATGAGATGAGACATCCTGTTAGATGTCACATGGGGATAATTTTCTGGTCCATAGATACAGAGGAGAGAGGAGACTCAAAACTGAGAAATGAGAAACCCAAACTGTGACATTAGGTAAATGGATAGACAAACTGCTGGGAATCAACAACTCTTTATTCATAACAGTTCTACATCACCTGAGTTTACAGATTAATTTGTTCCTCCTGTTACAATTATGCTCACCAGTAAAATCACAGCAGGTATGTCACCTATAGTTAAATCTTTGCACTATAAACATTCATACAAACCTCCCTGAACTCAACAAAAAAAGGATAAGAGAACATAACAGACCATAACTCATCATTAGAAACAACATGTTTGTCTTTTATTTTGAAACTCTGACTACCAACCACTGATTGTTATTCTTTTGGTTCAATTTATTCTTCATTGGATTGTATGTTGTTATTTTTACACAGTACTCAAGATAAAAAAGTCCATTTCTTTTTGTTCAGTCACAGGACATAAATGCAGAAAGCAGCACCATCAGAGCCTGAAGGCAACCATCATGGTTTCATGTTATTTCTGGTAAAAGTCACTTTTTTTTTCTTTTTTTTGCTTGATCCATAAAGATAGAAAGAAAAATGTTTTGGACACATATCTGCAGAAACATATTTCACTGTCAGAGGTCTTTATTCCTCTTCTTTTTATCGTGGTTCAGTCACATAAATAAAAACTTAAGTATCAGACGTCATCTCCTCAGAACAGAGGAAAAAAAAGACTAAATTATTAAATTTGTTCACTTTGGGTTGTTATTTGGAATGTCATAAAACAGACAGTTTTTGCAAATTCAGACTCAACTCTAACTGTAATCTGTAAAAAAACAAGGAAGGGTCATTAAAACCAGCACAAGAGGTAAAAACTGGTTTTCATTTGATTTCTATGTATCTCAAACACTCTAAAATTAAACACATGATGATTAAATCCATTTTGGGAAAAGTCATGAAATTTGAGTTGATGGGATTTTAACAGTTATTTGAGTTTTAAAATGTTTTAATGACACCCCACCAGCACCACCACCACCACACACACACACACTCACACACCCCAACCTAACTCAAACTTAAGTACCGTAAGTAGATTTTATTTATAGAGCACCTTTCAAAGATTAAAAAACACAAAGTGCTTGAAAAATAAAAGAAAAAAAAATAAAAGTATAGCATACACTACCACCCAAATGTTTGAACACACCCATTCATATGAATAGCTGAGTGTGTCCAAACCTGACTGGTAGTGTATAACAATATAAAGTAATAGAATACAACATAAAACATGCTTTTTGAAAGAGTCTGAGGAGTCTGCATAGCAAAAAGACAGCAGAACAGAATTCCACAAGCTTGGTGCCACTGCCCAAAAAAGCCCGTTTCCCATGAGTTTTGAACCAAGTGTGTGGAGCTATCAGCAAATTGACCTGATGATCTAAGAGCTCCAGAAGAAGAACGAGGTTTCAGCAGGTCAGACATAGACTGGGGAGCTTGACCATGAAGGGCCCTATTCTAAAATTTACTGGTAACCAATGAAGAGAAGCCAAAACTGGAGTGATATGAGATCTTCTATTGGTGCCGGTTAAAAGTCTTGCCTCAGCATCCTGCACAGCCTGAAGGTGATCCAAAGCTGTTTTACAGTTTAAAGCTCTGTCCACAATAGATATAGTATAGTTTTTAAAGTTTCTCTCAAAAGAATTTGTCTTTTTAAAGTTTTAAAGTTGATCTTATGGTTCGTATCAGAACAGTTTGTTTGATTTAACTACGCTAACATTTTACATACCTTTAGGGAGGGACTATGTGCTGTTGTAGGATCTTTAAGGATCAATCAACATTAATTAGCAGAATGAAAACATTTTATGGACAAAATCATAATCAGAACCAGAATGATGTTCTGTGTTGTTTCACTGCAATTTGACCATAAAATCATTCATTAAGATACACTTTGTACCTTTTTGTTTAGAAGCTGGTGTGAACTGTGGAAATAGTTATTTTAGCTGTTTGGCTCCATTCACTGAGGACTAGCTTGCAGGGACCCTGAACTGCAGCCATTTGCAGAACAATAACAGAAAGTGAAATGAACATCATCACCATCTAGTGGGAGAGAAAAGGAATGAACACACTTTCTGAATGAGCTGCTACAGTAGCTGTCCAACCTTTACTGTGTGTTAGTGTTCAGAGTACTGTCGGGTCGTGGTGCGGCTCTCTCCCGCTGCCCCTCTTACCAGGCGGAAGTGAGACCAATGAAAGGAAATGCACCTTGATAGTAAATCCACACTTTACAAAAACTCACTGGAGATGAGCAGGTTGCGTTTCCAGGATTTATTGAAGCACAAAAGTTAAACAAAGTATAAGAAAGCAAAGAAGCCCTCCCGGGAGTTGAGAGCCTTGGAGCCGCTGCAAAAGGGGAGAGAGGAAGAGCAAAAAGTGCACTAAAAAAGGAGCTCTCTCCCAACTTTACCACTGCCTTTTATCGCCCAAACTCACACCTCCCCCTGCTGTTATCAGGACCAGTGGGCATAGAAGGATGCTCCTAATCCACTATGAGTTTGATCCTCCTGCAATGGCTCCAAGACTGTTCTCTGGGCTGTCATAAACAAACAACTTTTCCCACGTGAAAATACCTCCCACCGGAGCACTACCCCACCCTTCTATCCACATTTTCACTAACTTGAAACACTTTTAGGGCGGTCTTATCTCAATACACAAATTTACTCCCTAACATTATTACAGTAGCTCAGGTGGGACTTCAACTCCCCGCTACTCGACCTCCACACTGGCAGAGCTGTGTCAAAAGTGCACTGTGTACAAAGGTGAGCCTCTAAATATGAATGCCATTATCTACCTGCTAAACCGAGTCTACGCTCACCTGGATAAGCCGGCCAGCACTGTGAGGGTCATGTTCTTTGACTTCTCAAGTGCATTCAACACCATTCAGCCTGCTCTTCTGGGTGATAAGTTGACAGCGATGCAGGTAGATGTCCCCCTTGTGTCCTGGATTGTTGACTACCTGACTGGCAGACCACAGTATGTACGGCTGCAGCACTGTGTGTCTGACAGAGTAGTTAGCAACACTGGAGCCCCACAAGGGACTGTCCTCTCTCCCTTCCTCTTCACCCTCTACACCACAGACTTCAGCTACTGCTCAGAGACCTGCCATCTTCAAAAGTTTTCTGATGGCTCTGCAATAGTTGGATGTATCAGCAGGGGTGATGAGGATGAGTACAGGAGGACAGTGAAGGACTTTGTCACATGGTGCAAGCGGAACCATCTAGAGCTCAACGTGACAAAGACAAAGGAACTGGTGGTGGACTTGAGGAAAGACAAGGCACCGGTGGCCCCTATGTCCATCGGAGGGGTCAGTGTGGACACCGTTGAGGACTACAAATACCTGGGAGTACACATTGACAACAAACTGGACTGGGCTAAGAACACTGATGCCCTATACAGGAAGGGCCAAAGTCGCCTCTATTTTCTGAGACGCCTGAGGTCCTTCAACATCTGCCGGACTATGCTCAGGATCTTCTATGAGTCTGTGGTGGCGAGTGCCATCCTCTATGCTGTTGCATGCTGGGGTAGCAGACTGAGGGCGGCAGACGCCAACAGACTCAATAAACTGATCCACAAAGCCAGTGATGTGGTGGGAGTGGAGTTGGATTCGCTTATGGCAGTGTCGGAGAGGAGGATGCTGTCTAAGCTGCAGGCCATTATGAACAATGGCTCCCACCCACTCTACAACACAGTGATGGGACACAGGAGCACATTCAGTGCAAGACTCATCCCACCAAAATGCACCACAGAGCGCCACAGGAGGTCATTTCTACCTGTGGCCATCAGACTCTATAACTCCTCCCTTAATAGGTGACATTGTGGTTCATCAGTGTCATTCACTTATCAGTATTCAATTGTACATAAAATTGTTTAAATTTCCATATACATTGTACATACACTATATACATTGTACATTGTACATACACTTATACATTGTACAAAAAAGGACTGTGCATATATATATAATGACACCTATTTAAAAATTTTTGCACTCACAATTCTCATATGTGTATAGATTTAGATGTGTATATAGTCAAAATATCTCTTTAGTCTTTATACTTTTATGCCTTTAGTGTATGTTATTGTGTTTTAGGGTTACTCGTTTAAATGAAACGGTTGCAGCTGTAACAGTAGTAATTTCCCTTTGGGATCAATAAAGTATTCTGACTGACTGACTGACTGACTGAATGAGTGCAGTTCTACTAGTGGAAAAAACCCAAGGCCCTGGGCAGAGCAGGCCTCAGTCCTTTCCACTCACCTAAAGCATGCAGTGTTCCAGTGTGTGAGTGACAATATAAGTGACAAATAATATATAATGTGACCATTAATCGAGTGTGTGTGATTAATATATGTAACAATACATGATATAAAATATTGATAGTAAATACTGATGTCAAAATGATAAAAATACACCACAGTACTCAGAGTAGTTCTGACATTTTTTACAGTCATAAATCCAAATTAGGTGCAAACTTCAAATACAATCAACAATAAAGAATCCATAGATAGATAGATTAGATTCCCTAATTTCTTTTGGGATCAATAAAGTATCTATCTATCTATCTATCTATCTATCTATCTATCTATCTATCTATCTATCTATCTATCTATCTATCTATCTCTCTCTCTCTCTCTCTCTCTCTCTCTCTCTCTCTATCTATCTATCTATCTATCTATCTATCTATCTAAATAACATCGTTATTTACTTATATGGTAGACGGGCTACACATAACTATAAAGGGGCAGATAATATGAAACAGCACTGAATCAAAGGCAGTATGGTGAGAGTAGATCTGCTTCTGTTCATCAGTCCTGAAGGTGAAGCCACGTGAAGAAATCCCTCAGAGCCTCAGAGCTTCTTTCTTCACGCTGCAGCCTAACAGGACATTTCCAGCTTCCACACACTCTGTCACACATGGTGCTAAAAACACAAAAACAGAGTGATAAGAATGGCTTTGGGGAGGAAAAGCTTACTATACCATCAAACGGTGTTTAAAATAATAATTTGCTATCATCTTGGTTTCTACCATTCTGAGCACGGAGCCATGATGTAGCCTTCATAGCCAGAAGCTCCCATTCGTCCTTTGCATCCATCTTTAAACCATGAAGCCAGATCAGAGCCAGAATGGTGGCCCACACTTCACTGTTGGCCTAATTCAAACAGTCAAAAATTATCAAATAAAACAGAACACACAAAAAATGACCTTTCTTTGTACAACTAGCAGTAGCAGCTAGTTTAAACAGCTCCCTTGTCACAAGGGGTCACCAAAGCTCTGCATATTTGATGCCCTTCCTGATGCAGCCATGAAGGGATTTGTGTCTACTGCTGGAAATCTGCCATCTCCAACTGTGATAACATAAATAATCTAAAATAATGTGTTGAAATACTTTCACAACAACTGCTGAGTGATGAGGGAAATACTTTCTCCTGCTGTGTGGTTACTTAGTAAAAATCAGACTTTGGTGCAGCTCAGTGGGTGCTTAAGAGAGAGAGTACCACCAGTACTTTAGCCTCTGATATACATGTTTATTTTCATGCAGCAAGGCAGGCCTACATTTAGTCTGACTTCCTTTTCATTTGTTGTATGTTCTCTTGTCTTTCCATGTGTTTAATTACATCCTGTGTTTTTGTCCAAATCATGCTTTCAAATTTAGTTTACAACACCTCACATGATCATTTTGTTTTATTATTTAAATTGACAACAACCCACCTTTGCAGGCTTTGACTTTTCCACCTCCTTGCTGCTCTTTCCCAGTGCAGCAGCCAGAGCTGGATCAAGCAGCCAGCAGCCAGACGCCTCCTGGAGGGAGACTAACTGCAGCAAAGGGTCTCTGGGAGGCTGATCGGGCACAGCAGCTGGTGAAATGAAAATATAATAATATAAAAAACAGACAGAAATAAAAACTGGATCTGATTATGGCGCTAGATGAGAAGACTAAAACTCTACATGATAAACTCCATAAACCACCACACCACAAACTGTGTTACAAATAAAACATTACTTGCTTCATTTGAATATCTGCCAAATATTTAATAATTATATAAAAGATCAATACGCAAATCAAATGTTTTCAATTGCTTGAAGACATGAAAGAAAAATAGAAACTGGCAACAAGGTTGCTGTTTCTGTCAGCGTAGTGTCCAGAGGCTGGAGGCACTACCTGGAGACAGTACACCAGGAGACGTGGAGGAGGCCGTAGGAGGGCAACAACCCAGCAGCAGGACCGCTACCTCCGCCTTTGTGTAAGCAGGAACAGGAGGAGCACTGCCAGAGCCCTGCAAAATGACCTCCAGCAGGCCACAAATGTGCATGTGTCTGCACAAATGGTTAGAAACTGACTCCATGAGGCTGGTATGAGGGCCCAACGTCCACAGATGGGGGTTGTGCTCACAGCTCAACACCGTGCAGGATGCTTGGCATTTGCCAAAGAATACCAGGATTGGCAAATTCGCCACTGGTGCCCTGTGCTCTTCACAGATGAAAGCAGGTTCACACTGAGCACATGTGACAGACGTGACAGAGCATGACCGGTTTGGGAGTGGGTCAGTAATGGTGTGGGGTGGCATTTCTTTGGAGGGCCGCACAGCCCTCCATGTGTTCGCCAGAGGTAGCATGACTGCCATTAAGTACCGAGATGAGATCCTCAGACCCCTTGTGAGACCATATGCTGGTGCGGTTGGCCCTGGCCAGGGTCACAAGCTGGAGAGCTGCACCTTGAAGAAGAGCTGCAACGAGCAACACCTTCTTGTCCTGCATGAGGTGGCCATCCAAGCCGGTCCGAGCCTCTTCAAGGGTCCTGCATCTTCCAGTCTGGTTTATGTAGGTCAGTCCGGTCACTCCAGTTGCATCATGCTGAAGATCGTTCCCGTTCGACTACAAAGCGGAGGCAAGACGCTGGACACTCACGCCGTACTGGATGACGGCTCTCAAAGAACCATCCTTCTCCCTCCAGGTATCTTGGTCTGCAGAGACAGGATGAAGTTCTGCCACTCCGCATTATCAGACAAGACGTAATGAAGCTTAATGGAGCATCCATCTCGTTCGAGGTGTGTAATCCCACCGACACTCGGGTGAAATACACCATCTGCCATGCTTTCACGGCAGAAGAGCTCAGTCTAGCAGAGCAGTCCTGCACTGCAGAGTGAGTATCTCTGCAGTGCAGGAGAGGTTTGACTATCTCCATGGGGTGCCAGTGCGAGGGTTCAGCAGAGTCCAGCCTTTGCTCCTCATCGGCTCCGATCACCCCCACCTGATTATTCCTGTACATCCAGTACTGCGAGGGCCCCAGGGAAGCCCCATCGCTGTATGTACCCTGCTGGGTTGGACCATAAAGGGACCGACCAACTTCTTAGAAAGTCCTTCCACTGCGACGTCATGTCTCCATGCAGCGTGCTCGTCTCCAAATCATGAATTACGTCGGTATGTTGAGATGCTGTGGCAAGTCGACACCCAGCCGTTCCGGTCTGAGAAGGAGGTAACACGCTCCAAGCAAGATCAGCTAGCTGTCAAAACACTGGACCAGCGAACTGTCTGTGTCACAGTAGATGGCATAGTCCACAATGCTGCACCTCTACTCTGCAGGCCCAAACTCCATGCACCTCCATCGGCGGTGATGCCTTTGTTACGTGCCACTGAGCGGCGCTTAACCAGCAATCCAGATCTGGCTAAGGTCTACAACGAGGAGATCCATAAACTGGAGAGAGCTGGATACGTTGTCAAGATCAGCAGTGACGAAGCAAGCCAGTCGGAGGAGTCATGGTACATCCCACACCACATTGTTCACCACAACGGGAAGGCCAGGGTGGCGTTCAACGGTTCTTTCCGGTACCAGCAAACCGCCCTCAACGACATCCTACTTCCTGGACCTAACCTTGGAGCCCCGCTGCTCAGTGTGCTTCTCCGGTTCAGGGAGTATCCAGTGGTCATCAGCGGAGACATCCGTGGGATGTTCCACCAAATCCAGTTACTCCCTGAAGACCAACCACTCCTTCGCTTCCTGTGGCGTGACATGGAGAAGGAGCGCAGCCCAGACATCTACGAATGGTGTGTTCTGCCCTTCGGTACAGCCTGCAGTCCGTGCTGTGCCATATATGCACTGCAACGGCACGTCAAGACCAACTGTACTGGTAACGAAGAGGTCCTGAACTCAGTCAACAATGCTTTCTACGTAGATAACTGCCTTCAGTCTCTCCACACTCCATCACAGGCCAGACAGCTGATTGACAAGATGAGAGTCCTGCTTGCTGCTGGTGGATTCGACATAAGGCAGTGGGCAAGCAACCGACCAGAGGTTATCGATCATCTCCCATCAGAGACAAGGACTGAAGGCTGCGAACTGTGGCTAACGGCAGAGAGAGTGGATCTGCAGGAATCCACCCTAGGTCTACGGTGGCACTGTTCCTCCGACACACTTGGCTACAAGCACCGCCAACCGGTAGCCAACGAGCCTACACTGAGAAATGTGTACAGAGTTCTGGCTTCTCAGTACGACCCACTAGGGTATGTTATTCCCTATACCACTTGTGCTAAGGTCCTGATCCAAGCCCTCTGGAGGCACGAGCAACAGTGGGATGAGCCCATCACCGGAGAACTACTCTCAGTGTGGCAGGCTTGGGAGAGTGAACTTCCCCACCTTCAGCACATCAGCATGCCCCGCCGCTACACTCCACTCAACATAAGCGCTGACCCTTCGAACGTCGACCTACATGTCTCCTGTGACGCCTCGGAGAAAGCTTATGGAGCCGTTGCCTACCTTCGTATGGAAGACGCAGAAGGGCGTCCACATGTGTCATTCGTCATGGCACGATCCCGGGTCGCACCGCGGAAGCAGCTCTCTATGCCTCGTCTGGAGCTCAGTGCTGCGTTGACTGGAGCACAGCTTGCCAAACTGTTACGCTCTGAGCTCACCCTTACCCTGAGGCACACAGTCATGTGGTCAGACTTGACCACAGTGCTCAGTTGGATCCGATCTGATTCAGCTCAGTACAAGGTGTTCGTCAGAACTCGCATAGCTGAAATCCAAGAGTACACCGATGCCAGCGACTGGAGGTACATTCCTTCCGTCCAGAACCCGGCCGACGACATCACTCGGGGGAAGGCACTGCATCAGCTGGCTCCACCAACCCGTTGTAATGATGGGCCCGCCTTTTTGTACGACTCTCCTAACCATTGGCCATATAATTTGTTGGCGAGAGTGGAAGAAACAGAGGAGCTCAGGAAGTCCACGTTCTGTGGCCAACTTACAGTCCCTGATACCTGTCCTGATCCACTGCAGTACGACACCTGGTCTAACCTAGTAGACGCTACATACCGGTCTCAACACGGGGCGGCAGCGGCCCCCATGTCTGCTTCTGCTCGCATAGACACAGAGGTAGCTCTCCTGAAGTGAGCGCAAGCAGACAGCTTCTCTGAAGAACTCAGCCCTCTACAGCACGACTGTCCGATTCGACCTAGTAGTCACCTCATATCACTCTCACCAGAGTACGATCCCATTCTTGGTCTCATCAGAGTGGGAGGCTGCCTCCATAAAGCTGATGATCTACCTGAAGACTCGATTCATCCCGTTGTCCTTGCACCAGATCATCCCATCACACAGCTTCTGGTGAAGGACTACAACAATCGTCTCCGACACTCCGGTCCCAAGAGAGAGTCTTCGCGGAGATCAGGAGGTCGTACTGGATCCTCAGAGGCCGCCAAGCCATCAGGAAGCATCAGCAATACTGTGTCGAGTGCTGCAGATGGCGAAGCAAGCCTACAATCCCCAAGATGGCCGACCTACCTGCTGCGTGCCTCCAACTCAACAAACTCCCTTTCTGGTCTACCGGAGCGGACTGCTTCGGCCCGTACGCGGACAAGATAGGAAGGCAAGAGAAGCATTGGGACATTGTGTTCAAATGCCTCACGTCCTGCTGCATCCATCTCGACTTGATGCCGAGTATGGACACGGATTCCTTTCTCCTTGCCCTCCGTTGCTTCATAGCGCACCGGGGCAAGCCCTACGAGATACTCTGTGACAGAGGCACCAATTTTCGTGGCGGCAAGAAGGAGCTCCAGCAAGCTTTTGAAGCTCTTGAGCTATTGCTCAAGGAACAGTTGGCCAAACAGTGCATCCTGTTAAGATTCAACCCCCCTCTCGCTCCACACTTCGGGGGAGCGTGGGAGAGGGAGATTAAATCGGTTAAGATCTCCCTCCAGACCATCCTGAAGGACCAAGTCCTCCCAGAGGAGGTCCTAATGACTGTGCTCACTGAAGTTGAGGGTATCCTCAACTCTAAGCCCCTTGGTTACGCATCCTCTGACTTGGCCGATCCTGACCCGATTACCCCGAATCTCCTCCTCATGGGGCGGCGAGATGCTTCGCTACCACAGGCAGTCTACGGTTCCAGTGACCTGCTGAAATGACGTAGATGGAGACACAGTCAGGTGCTTGCCGACCACTTCTGGAGTCACTTCACCCGCAGGTACCTACCTGGTCTACAGCCCTGCCAGAAGTGGAGAACTACTACACCAGACTTGGCGGTGGGCACTGTCGTCATGGTGCTCAATGGTGGTCAGCTCCAGCGAGCGCTGTGGCCTGTCGGGCAAGGTACGCACAGCAGAGGTGGACATCAAGGGCAACCTCTACACCCGTCCTGTCGCCAAGTTAGTCGAGCTTCCTGAAATGCCTGATGACGGAGACCCCAGCGCACAATAATCCAGCAGAGATTTTCCTGTTCTACGTATTCTCTCCACGAATCCGGGGGCGGCTGTGGAAAACTCCCTGCTGGAGTCAGCGTCATAACGCCAGAGACGTCAGTGGTGATGTACCCACGCACTTGTGTGCTCTCATGACTTTGAGGTTACTTAGCTAGCAGACACTTGCCGTGCCGCTCCTGCATTTCGCCATAATGGCAGTATCGTTGTGTGTACGTGTGCGTTGATGACGATGCAAGTGCATCAGTTTTGTCTGTATTCATGTTGTATTTCATCCGCTGCTGTTGGCTACATGCTGTTTAGTCTGTTAACCCTGTAACTTTGGTCTACCGCGAGCTCTAGTTCACTCCAATGGGGAAATGTCTAAGTCTTAAATGGCTCGCTAAACGCTTATTTCTTGGGTTGTAGCTGCATTAATAGTCGGGTTTGGGAGTACCTAAATAGTATTTCCGACCTGTGGTGTTATTTCCACCGTTCTGTAAGTGTTTGAGGCAGTAATTTAGCTTCTAAATGTTGTATTGGCCGTAAGTACGGTTCTGTGCATTGCCATGGGAACGGTTGTCTTTCTAAGCTTTCCAGTGGCAACACCGCTTTGCTATTTGTGGTTTCAAAGCACCATCTTTTGGTCACCAAGTGTATTGTGCTTGAATTTCCCTACGGGTGCCTAGTCTTCACCTATATTGTTCTGCCATTACTTGCCACTTGCAGTAATTTAGTTTCTCTGCCACATTAATGTTACTAGGTGCAACTGTATACCGTATGTATGTATACCGTGTAATGTGACTCAATGTGTATATTCTGCATAATTTAGCATAATGTAGAACGTGGTTGTATAGTTTCTAATTACCTTTCTGTATACTTTTACTTCACAGAGACCACACACACACACACACCTGTATTCTGGCACCCCCACTTGGATCTTTATTCACCATACATTGAATGTGTATGCAACAGTTCAATGAAGAATCCAACTTTGATGCTTGTCTGTCAATAAATCTCTCAATATCACCTGAAGTCGCAGCTGTTCTCTGACCGGAGCACATAGCCAGTCGGGGGGGCGACCAGCCATCTACGCAATATAGCTCATGTGCAGTAATCTGTTTCTTAAAAATCCTACAAAAAAATTCTATAACTGTATACATCCAATTTTTAAAATAATTTTAAATATATGAAACAATGTATAAAGTGAACTTTTCCCTCAAAATCTGTCTGTCAGTGTTGCATCCTCATATTTTCATAACCCTCACTAAATCAAGAAATTGCTTGGTCAACTATGTCCCTGAGGACCCCCTTTAATCTGTGCTGAATGCAACACAACCACGCACGCTCAAGTTTGACATATTTTTGTCATAGTTTTGAAAAAACTATTCCTACAGTCACAGCTGGAACATGTCACACCGTCTTCCACTTATGATCATTTTCTTTAACAGCAGGGACTGAATTTAGGTAGTTTAGTGAGGTCATTGGGACAGCTAGCAAGTTACAGTGTACAATGCACTTTTTGTCAGAACATACACGCTCCTGTGTCAACTCCATCAGACGTCGATTCCATCAGTTCCTATGCCTGACGGAGTTAACAAATCCACAACCTCTTGTAAAACATATTATAGGATTAAAATGTAGGATTAAGGATTAAAAAAATATATAAATGAATCATTCAACTGATTTTCCATCACAACTATTAATCAAAACTAAATCCATACCGTTACTTGGCTTTACCGTTATAACATCTGATCAGTCTGATTCTTCTGTTTTCAAGTCCAAACTCTGTTATTTCAGAACTTTCAGCTCTCTGTTATTCTGTCAGTAAAGTTTCCCCACCTGCTTCTGTCCTCTCCTCTGATTGGTTCTTGCAGTATTTATACAACCTTGATCATCATCCTTGATTTGCCAGATTGCCTAGTTTCCATTGTTCTCTATTAATTTTTAAATTATTTACTAAATTATAAAATCAATTTTACACAAAATGAATCACAGCCAGATGATGAGCCTGGCATCAAAATGTAGGGAAAATTAGATCTTTCATATGTTTTGTTTTGCTCAGTAAGTTTCTGGCTCCTGAGGTTATTACAGTGACTTGCAAATGATCAAAAATAGTATTACAGTGAACCCTCGTTTATCGCGGGGGTTACGTTCCAAAAATAACAGGCGATAGGCGAAATCCGCGAAGTAGTCAGCTTTATTTTTTACAATTATTATACAGTACTATAGATGGAAACCAAAGATCAAAACCTGTTTTCAAGCCTAACACATTCTGTGCTGGACAGAGACGAGGGACGGAGGAGATTGATTGACAGCCAATCAGGACGCAGAACACGATGCACATTCATACACTGTTAAAAAAAAAAAGGAAAAAAAAAAAAAGCATAAAAAACTGCACTAAAAAAATCCGTGAAACAGCGAGGCCACGAGAGGTGAAGCGCGTTATAACGACTGTATACATAAAAAATGTCTTCACTTACAGCCTAATGATACAGCCCATTACAGCAAACGCTGCAGCTACTGTACATACAGTATTTCACATTAACATTTCAGTACAAACAGAAAGGTGTTGGTTTACTTACCCATGGGCCTGGGAGCACGCTTTAGCTTGAATAGGCTGAACACTATAATTTTGAGGGAGGAAAAGCAGGTCAAAGCATTTCATTTCTTAAAAAGAACTACAGCAGTGTTCTCAAACTCAAATGTCATCTCAGCATAGGGCCACTGTGTTTACACACACATATATACACATACACACACACACACACACACACATTTTGTACTGAAATAGAAGTACAAGTGCTTGCGTGCGTCTTTATTTGTATTTCTTTACTTAAGTAAAAAAACACTTCATGTAACCTGTAACTCTCAGCATGAACACAGCCTCTGAGCACCAGTCCAACACACAGCTTTACTGTAAATACATTACGGCAAACTGATCTGTTTTTATACAATCTTTCAATTACACAAAGTTAGCATACATCCACTTGTTTTGCAGTCCTTACCTTTAAATTTAACATCTCTTATTCCTCTTCTGCTCTTTTTCTCCATCTCTGAGGGAACTTCTCTCTCATTGTTTGCTCTCCCTGGAAATACAGCAGCTCTTCTTTTAGCTAGCAGACACATTGTGTGACAAACTGCAGACACTTTGTCTGTTTGCTGATATTTGAGCATAAACGTTGCATTTAAAATTACCTGCTACAGTTACTTCATTTGTTTTCGCTATTTAAGATGCTGACGTACCGCGAGCGCAACGGACATCTGCCCTCGGTCCGGCGCACTGTAACCCCTGATTATAGCGCTATAGATGATATATAAATTATATGGGTTTGCCTTGTTAGGGATTATATTTTACTCAATGAATAAAGGACAAATGTTTAAAGGTAAACTCCAGTAAATTAATTAATAAACTGTGGATCAACCAAATAATAAACAAATGAATAATACATTAGACAGAGAGCAACAGATCAGAAAGTACTAGACTAACTTCTCTGTCTCAGTGCATCTTATTTTGAGGTTCGGCCACAAGGACGTATAATTAAAGCATCAGGAGAGAAGAGGCTCCATTACTGAGGAATCTGGGCCATGAAAAACCAGCTTGAACAAGACTGAATGACGAAGGTCAACTCGTAGCGCCCAGAGATTGTTTATGTTTAGATAAGAGGCTGTATAAAAATGTTATGTTTAGACAGGAACACGGGCTCAGAGAGAGAGAGAGAGAGAGAGCACACACAGGCCTGCTGTCTCCTTCGGTCCCACATATACATGTGTGATTTTTCTGATTCTTTAATATATTAAATGTCTTACTTTTTTCATTAAAGTGTTTCAGGTGTCTTCCTTCATAAACAATCTGTTTACCTGTCATTGTCTGTCATTTTCGATATTTAAGATGCTGAAGTACCGCGAGCGCAACGGACATCTGCCCTCGATCCGGCGCACTGTAACCCCTGATTTTATTTTGATTTATTTTTTAAATTATTTACTAAATTATAAAATCAATTTTACACAAAATGAATCACAGCCAGATGATGAGCCTGGCATCACAATGTAGGGAAAATTAGATCTTTCATATGTTTTGTTTTGCTCAATATGTTTCTGGCTCCTGAGGTTATTACAGTGACTTGCAAATCATCCAAAATAGTTTTATACATAAAAACATGAACGTCTTCACTTACAGCCTAATGATACAGCCCATTACAGCAACTATCACAGCAAACACTGCAGCTACTGTACATACAGTATTTCACATTTAACATTTCAAATAAGTAGAAACTGAAATTTGTTGGTTTGCTTCTATTTATGTTTAGAAACACAAACATTTGCTGTACTGTCATTTAGATTTTACTTACTGGGCAAGGAATCATCCATTTCCATGGAACCACCAACTGTGATGATGAGGGGAAAACAAAAAAAAAAATCAGATCAAAACATTTCATTTCTTAAAAAGAACTACAACATTTACCTTTTAATAAGTTAGAGTGAAATACAAATACAACACAAATTCTATAAAGAGCATTTAAAATATGAGATGTTCATCAGTCTGGTTGTTCTGTTTCATGTTATAACTCTACAGTCATTTCAGATCTTGTTACTTTCACCTCTCTGACACCTCTGCCACTAAAGTTTCCTCACCTGCTTCTCTTCTCTGATTGGTCACACTTAACATTTCAAATAAGTAAAAACAGAAACTTGCTGGCTTACTTCTGTTTATTTGATAGCAGTGCACAGATGTGTAGATGTGTGTTACACTGTCATTCAGCTTTTACTTACCTAAGTAATATGCCTTGGGTATACTCAAGGAGGCATAACCTATGATGTAAAAGAAAAAAAAGGAGTCAGGACATTTTATAAGAATTTTTTTTACAAATATATTTTTGAGGGCATATTATGGATGTACAAACACAACACAAACAAGACACACGACTACCAACAGTGTTGTAGTGGTTGTTCTGTTTCATGTTCTAACTCTTCACTCATATCAGATCTTGTTGCTCTCACCTCTCTGACATGATTGACACTAAAGTTTCCTCACCTGCACCTCTCCTCTGATTGGTCCCTGCTGGATTTATATTCTGCTCTTAAAGTTATCATTGTACTCCTTTCATTCATGTTCAATTATCTTTATCTTTAAGCTGTGACTGACAGTTTTAGTTTTTCCTCTTGAAACAAACTCACAGGGTGTTGGAATATTTCTGCGCACAAGAGGTCCTTGAATCACTTTGCTGTTGTCTTTGTTGACGGCAATGAAGGCGGTGAAAGAACTGCTCACTCCTGATTGGACACTGAGTTTCACCACCTTCTCCTTCACTCCTCCATCCTGCTGTCCTCTGTGCTCTCTCTCCTCCATCTCCAGGGAGCGAATAAGAGTCCGAGCACCCAACCTGTGGACTGTTAATCTGGAGATGAAGGAAAACATTACAGAGTCATAATGTTTGTCATTTTTCTCACATTAGTTTGTCAGTAACTTGCATCTATTTTTATTCTATTCGATCCTTTTCAGGGTTTTACCATTGCCTCTGGCACCACAACAGATTTTTCCATATGCTGGGAAAATGCGCACAATATTTGGACATGACTCCTAACAACGGCTCTTTGATTTCACACAAGCTTAATTATTTGAAAGCAGACTGAGACTACTCATTTTTAATGTCTGTCATCAGTAATGACATACTGATACCACTAATCCAAGTATGAAAAAATATGATTTAGAAACAGTGACTGCACTGAAACATGTTTAAGAGTAGATAAAAAGCATTAGGTGTGTGTTATTAACAAACTGTTTTGATATTTTAAACCCAACACCTGTAATCTCATGATTCAAAGAACAATGCTGCTTGTATTAAATGATTTTACCCAGTGTCTGCTGCAGGTTTGAGACTGAAGTGCAGCTGGTTCTCAGAGGGATGACCTGCCAGGCTGTACTTCACTGTCACACAGCCCTCTGCTGCCTCTGAGCTCTGAGACAGAATTACAGTGTTTGAAGTCATGTTAATGACTGTCATCAAATACCTAAACAACAACATGACGGTGCTGCTCCTACCTGTTCAGTGAGCTGGGCATAAATCAGTGACCTCTGGCCTGGGAAAAGTGCTGTGATTGGTGGAGAGAGGACAGTGACAGACACTTCCTTTGGTAAATCCCATGTGACTGAGATGTCAACCACAGTCGGATGCAGAGCAAATTGCAGCGACTGCATCACCTGAAAAATAAAGAAAAACTCTACAAATATACACAAACAGCTGGAACAGACATTTTACTCACTGCAGGTCTGATCTCAAATACATATCTGCTGCTGCTGCAGTGTTTCACCTCACTTCTAATTGTGTTTAATGTCTTACTTTTGGTTGCATCCTGTCAGTCCCTGTGATGAACTGAGCGTGACCTCCTCCTTCTTTGGCCATCCCATTGATGAGAGCAGAGCTGGCCCCTTCCCCAATCCCAAAAGAGAAACACCTGCAGTACAACAGTTTTCTTTAAGTACACTGAGGACATGTTGGACATCCTGGGAATTGTGTAGATATAGTTGTGTGTTTGTGGTTCCACCTGTGAGAATCTGAATTCTCCTTCACCAGATCTATCACTTCTTTGGTGTTCCCCACCTCTCCATCAGTAAAGACAAACAGCTGAGAGGAGAGTTGGTACATAAGGGACAGAACATCAGACCCAGAAACACACAGTTTGTGCTGAGAGCTGAGTTAGCCCTGCGACAAGCTGGCAACCTATACAGGGTGTACACTGTCTCTTGCTGTATAGCAGCTGGGATGGGCTCGAGCCCCCCTGTGACCCTGAAAAGGATGAGCAGAAGAGAATGTGTTACCTGTCTAGGCTGATTGGGAATGCAGGGCTGGCTGTAAATATGTTTGAGGGGCTGCAGGATCTCCGTTCCACCCAGATCAGCCTCCATCTGCTCAACTTTCTTCAGAGCCTTCTTCATGGTCTTCTGGCTGTACTCCACACTCTTACTGCCATCACACAAACATGCACCAAAACACACATGCAGATAATTTACCAAAGACAGCAGAGACTTTCTTGAGCTGACTGATATGAGGGAGAGACTTACGGGAAGATGTGTTCATAACTGAACCCAAAACTGTAAATATTGAAATAGCAGCCCATTGGTAAACTCTTCAACAGGAGCAGCAGAGTATCCTTAAGAGAAGAGGGAAAACATGGTGAGACCACTGTGTGAGAGGGTCACTGAAAGACTTTATGATTGTAATAATTTATTATGGATACCCTGGCACTGCTGATGCGACTTTCCTGCTCCTTGCTGTAATCGTTAGCATAGCTCATACTTCCAGATCGATCCACTAAGAACACAAACTCTCCACATGAAGCCAATGAAGACATCACAGACTGGGGGAACTCGGGATACAGGCTCACCATCACCACTGGATCACCCATCAGAGTGCCTGAAACACATGACATGGATGAAAAAAATTTTCTGTTTCACATTTTATAATCAATTCCAACACAATAAAGCTCCCGGTTGAAGAATGGAAATCACCAAGTTTTATATGCAAACTAATTATTTCATTAATTTTCACTGACCTGCCTCAGCAGAGGCCTGTCCTGCCTCCACCACAGCAGTGGGCTGGTGGGCATCTTTGTAATAAATCAGCAGTTCAACATCTCTGTCAAACTTGTGTCCTGCAGCCAACTTGACCTGCAGACCACAAACACATTCATATTTAGTTCTCAGTAATCAGTAACAACCACACACAGCAGACACATCAACGCTCTACCTACCGTGGCCTGGGTTTGATCAGTGATGAGGTACTGGAGAGGGTCCAGGGAACAGTTGGACTCTACTTTAGAGACTGGACGAGGAGAGGACACTCGGGCAGAGAAAGACAGACTGTAGGGCACCAGAGAGGCTGGAACAGAAGTCACCTGGACACCTGCACCTTCACTACCTGCACACAACATCAGGTTAGAAATGCTGTAAATATTGAGGCATTACACACTCAAACCATTTTACCTGAGAAGAACCTGTGGTCCACATGATGCTGGAGCTCAAACAAGGAAAATAAGACTTTTGTTCAGGAAACATAAATAGTCCTGCAAAAGCTTTTGTTCTTTTCTTTATTTCCATGACTTTATCCTATAAATGGCATTATGACAAGTATTGGTACAATAAGGTAAACCTAATAAAAACCAAACAGTGAGTGTGAATTAGTTTATTGTCAAGGATTTTACACTAGTGAGAGGTTTACTTCTTTTATGTGACTTTCATAAACTTCTTTATGATCTAACTTGTAGTGAAATAAAGGAAACCCCATATAAAATTTGGTTTACTGTCATTTAGTTAACACATTTTGATGATATAAAATCGTAACAGGGAGAGTCAGTGTTTTCCCACAAACACTGACCTGTAAAAAACCAAGTACACCCCATGATTTAAGAGCTCGTACAGCCACCTTTAGCAGCAGTAACTCAAAGTAACTGCTGTCTGTATCTGTCTCTGATGTCATTGTGGAGGAATTTTGGTCAATTCATCTTTACAACATTTTTTTCATTTCATTGAGGTTTTCACATATTTGCTTATTCGCAGCTCTCTTCAGGTCCAGCCACAGATTTCAGTCAGGTTGAGGTCTAGACTTTGACCGGGCCATTGCAGCACCTTGATTTGTTTCTTTTCCAGCCACTCAGCTGTAAACTTGCTGCTGTGCTTGGGATCACTGTCCTGTAGCATGAACCAGTTTGGGGAGGTTTTAGCTGTCGGACAGATGGCCTCACATTTCACTCCAGAATACTCTGGCATACAGAAGAGCTCATGGCTGATTCAAGGACTCCATGGTGCTAAGGTCGAGTGGCTGCAAAACAAACCTAAATCATCACTCCTCCACCACCATGCTTGACTGTATGAGGTGTGTGCTGATAAGTTGTGTTTGGTTTTCTGCAAAAGTGACACTGTGCATTATTGTCAAATATCTCCATTTTGGGGCCTGTCAGTCCAAAAGACTTTGTTCTAGAAGTCTTGTGGTTTCCTCAGATGCAACTTTGCAAACCTAACCTCTGCTGTTATGTTCTTTTTAGAAAGATGTTGTCTCCTGCAACTCTGACAAAAAAGCCATACTTGTTGAATCTTTTTCTAATTAAACTGTCATGAACTTTAACATTTAATATGTTAACTGAGGCTGGTAGAGTCTGAGATGTAGCTCAAGGGTTTCTTTTTTTTCAGTTTCCCTGAGAGTTAAGTACTTCTTCTGGTTCTGTGTTCACCCCTGAGTTTGAAGATTTTCTTTTTTTTACATTTTGTGTTCCATCAGTGATGTGAAGGTTGGTTTAAGACTTTCCCTGGTGTAGCTTAAGGATTTCTGGTCCAAATATTTTGAAGTTTTCCTACCCTGAGGTTGGTATCGAGGGTTGAGCACAGCAGGCAGACAGAACCTCAGCCCATCATCAGCCTGCACAGCCAGCTCAGTGACATACTCCAACCTGATGGAGGCGCTCTCTCCTGGAGGCAGACTGCCCACACTCAGAGAGAATATATCTGGACTCTGCTCACTCTCCTCCAATAGGAAGGCCTGCTGACCGCAGCTCAGAGCATCATCATACTCCTCACGAGCCTGAAGGACGGAGACACATGTCAGTATCATTCACTGTGTTTATTGTTGTCTTTAATCTTACTTATAATGAGGTCATATTTACTGTCCAGCTCACCTCCTGTTTCTCCTTCACCTCAGCTACAATCTGTGTCTGTCCAATCTTAGCACTGAAATGACAGACAGCAGCATCTCCAGGCAGAGGGAAGACAAAAACAGCCTCTAATGGTTTGTCCTCCTTGTTCTCATAGTTCAGAGTGGAGACCACTGTAGCCACATGGTCCCTCACCTCCAGCTCCACCTCAATGCTCTTCAGAGGAACTGACAGAGAAAAAGAATTATGACAAATATATAGACCATACAACAAGATATTATTATGAGCCATTATAAATAAATACACATTCAAAGATTTCATTAATGATTAATGAAATGAGGCTGCAGAGAAAACAGAAGTCTCTTTGTTTTCTATCAGTACCTGGTTCCTTCTCCAGAGTTAGCAGACCGCAGCAGTTCATCATCGTACCTGTGAAACAACAACATTTGAGCTCTTAAAGTTGGAATTTTAATACTGTGTTTTCTGGGTATTCCTTAGTGTAGTGACTCAACACCTGTTTTGCCACTACAAAATTAAAGTAGGGAGTACTGCACTGTTGAGTTGCTTTTGAATTAACCAGCAAATGATTCAGTTTCCAAACATTGTTCCATTGATCATTTATTTACATGTTTCAATAATCCAGCTACTCCAAGGCTTCCATACAAGGCAAGACAAAACACATGGACACGCAGAAAAAAAGCGGTCAAAAAAAAAAAAAAAAAAAACCCACACTCTCCCTGCTCAATGATTCTCCGTGCAACCACACCAGAGACCAGGTGAATATATTTCATACTCATTCATTAAACATCACCATTCCTAATCCAAGGAATGCACATGCAACACCACGTGGCTACCTAACACCATTAACTGCATATGGCTTCTATACTTGTAATAATAATAATAATAAAAATATTTATTGTTGTAATTTATAAATATTTACACGTGAATTTCTTCACGATGTTTTCATTCTGATTATGATGACGTCAGTGAGTGTGACCTGAGGGGTCTACTAGGAACGAAGCTTCTTCGGCACAAAATGATCCCTGTGAGTGCTGCCTACTCTAATCAGAGACATTATCAGGTGATGATGATAAAAACGTATTTTAAAACGTATTTAAAAATGTATTTTAAAAAAATTAGGACACAGAGCGGTAAAATAAACATTTTACTTCGAGTTAATTATTTTACTCGAAGGTGCTGCTGATTATTTCTAAGGTGGCGGCTGCACATCAGAGCTCTGAAACTTTTTTGGTTTTTTTTGCTTTTTTTATTGATATACCATATTTGACCCCCTTCCAGGTAAAAGTATCTATATGAAGAGATTTAGACAGCAACCAGTTATGTATTTCCTTCCAAAGTTGCATACAACCTGGCACTCAAAAAACAGATGTTCTGTTGATTCCAACAATGATTTACAAAAATAACAATTCTCCATTTCAAATTTGAATATTCTTTTAATAAATTCCTGCGAAGGATAAATTTCATTTAAAATTTTAAAATGGATTTCTTTGACTTCAGGAAGGATTGGAAATTTCAGGAATTTAGTTCTGATGGATCGAATTTCTTGTTTGTTAAAGTTTTTTAAATGATGTGTTCTTTTAGAAGATCCAGGATAGATCTCATCAATTAAAAGTTTTCTCAAAAATAGGTTATTACATTTTTTCTCTACAAAGTTTATGCCATTGATGAACACTTTATTTAATCTGGGGGTTGGGGTCTGATCTAAGTTGTTTCTAATTAGATTAATCATTGCAGCTGGAATATTGTCAACTACACTTCTGTAGTCATCAGGGCTACAGACTATTTTATATTTGTCACTAAATTTGTCATACTTTAATAGATCCCCCTTATCATTTTACAGATGAACAATTGACCAAATTTGTTTTTCCATCCATCCTTCCATGAATATTGACTTTCTTCTCCTTAGAATCACCCTATTGTTCCACAGTGGAACATTGTGTGGACTAAAGTTATGTTTGTAAATCATTTTCCAGTAAAACAGAACTTGTTGATGGAAGGCAGAAAGTTTCACTGGTAATTTAGAAACCTCAAAGTCACATTTCAAAAGAAAATCTATGCCACCTAATTTTTTAAAGACAAAGTTGGGTAAAGAGAACCAAATATCCTCGCTGCATTTTAAAAAGGACTGCAGCCATCTTAACTTAAGTACACCATTTATAGTTTCAAAGTCAATTGCTTTTATTCCTCCTTCCTCAAAACCTTTGATCATGTCAGCTTTTCTAATATAATGATGTTTATTTCTCCAAATGAAGTTAAAAATGAGGGAGTTTATTTCTTTTATGGTTTTTGTGGAAAGGGGTAAAGAGTACGTGGGGTATATTAGTCTGGAAATAAGTTCAATTTTTGTCAATAACGAAGAGTGTTAAGTCTCTTTGCAGCCAGTTATTTAGCATTCGTCTGGATTTTTCAATTGGCTTCTGGATGTTTTTTCTGTAACTAGATTTAGAATCTTTGGACACCAATATACCTAAGTACCGAACCTCCTTTTTCACTGGAATATTGTATAACACATCTTCAAAACTATCATGAATACTTAGGAGTTCAGATTTTTTAAGGTTAAGAGTTAGGCCTGAGACCCGGGAGAACGATTCCACCACCTGAAGAGCAACCGGTATTTGTTCTTTATTTTTCAAAAATAGTGTTGTGTCATCAGCTAACTGACTAATAACTATTTTTCTTTCATCAAAAGTAATGCCTTCAATTTCCGAGTTTCTCAGACTGATGGACAGCAGCTCAGCAACCATAATGAACAATAGTGGAGACAAACTGCACCCTTGTCTTATTCCTCTCCCTATATTAAATCTTGGGCCTGTGCCTTCAGGAAGGGAGACACAACTATTGATATCTGTGTGTAACATCTTAATTATATCCAAACATAGTGCATAGAATATTCTAATGTCTTATAAATGAAGGGATGCTCAACTGGGTCAAAGGCTTTTTGAAAATCAAGGAATAAAATATAAGCGTTATCTTTCACGAGATCTTTGTAATCTAAAAGATCTCAAACTAATCTAATATTAGAGCTCTGAAACTCTAAACTGGATCCACTTGATGTTTAAATGTCACTGTCCCGCTGCCTGATACAGGAGACGAGGAAACTTTTGTTTTTAGGCAGATCAGAGTGAAATGAATCTTACTGATCAAACAGGTGTGCTTGGTCTGTGTTTGTGTTCTTGTAGTTAAAATTCCAGCTGTGCAAAACAGACTCAGCAGCAGAACAGCAGTGGAGTTAGTGAGGCGCGGCTTAATGACCTGCGCAGATAAAACGTGTTCCCCCCGCACAGAATCTATACTGTAAATTAGAGAAACAGTGGAAACGTGGCGCTTCACCTGATCTTAAACTGCAGCTCTGAATGTGACCTGCTCCTGATCAGGTTATGTCAGTATTTCTGTGGGGCGTGAACGACCCGGGAGAAAAGTCACGCGGAACAAATTCTCAACTCAACTTTATTTATAAAACACTTTAAAATCAGTGCCATTGGCCAAAGTGGTGTACACAAGGAAAAACAAACAGGTTTAAAGTACATATAAAAACCACACGAAGTAAAACATAACATTAATAAAAACATACACATAGGTTAGAGCAATAAAACAATAAGAGTCAACATGTTGAACATCGGATTAATTCTCACGGCGGAAAAAGGAAATAAGCAGGTCCGTTAGCTTAACGACTACAGGGAGATTCTCCGTCACCGTCTGTAGTGAAGCCGCTTCGCTATCAAGGGGGAACCCCACCCCAGGACCTCGCTTCCCGCGGGGCAGGAAAAGATTCATCCGGCTAAGTGGGGCATGGTGGAAAATTTTGAGAACCATTGGGTTACCACAGAGAGCCACTTCTGACAGTTTAGACTTTAAACTCGACATAGCTCACTGAGCCTTAATGTGGCTTCGTAATACAGGCCTCAGGTTTATTTATTTATTTTTTACCACCAGCGCGTCCCACCCTGACTTTCACTTTCACTGTTGTAGCCCCACAGACCGTTTATTGTATCTCAGTATTGACATTTAAAGACAGTTCGTACTGAACTTCAGGGTAACAGCACCCAGATTGCCGTCTTTAAGTTTTCAGGTTTGCATGTCAGTGCGCAGTGATATGATTCTGAGCAGTGAGTGATTGGGCTGCTTGAAGACATGCACGGTAGGAGCTTACCTCTGAGGACAGACTGATGTGTCCGCGACAGTTTCACCTCCTCTTCTAAATATGAGAGAAATTCCGCTAAACACGAAGTATTGTCGCTCACCGAGACGACACGGGTATCCTTGATTTTCTTATGAGAGAGCACCGGATATGTGGGACACCGCCCACCCCCAGATCCCAGATAAGTGTAACGGTGTGAACGTGAATCTAAATCTGAATTTTTACAGTATTGTTAGCAGAGACAAGATGCACAGAGATCCTGGCATGGAAGCCTAGACTTTACCGACGATCATTACGGAGGAACAAAAACACACCAGCCTTTAGTTTTCCCAGACTTGAACCAACTTCCCGCGAGAGGGAAAACTTTATTCACGCCCACCAGTGTATACCACATGTCAAAAACAACACGCCTCATTGGCTGTCGGCGTCCTCTGCCACATTAATATTTAACACAAATAATTTGTCTGTAGACAACAGGAAACAAACATGTCTTTTGCACAATTGAGAGCATATCTGCCAACAAGTATAAATAAAAGTGCGAAAAAATGTAGAGGTATTAAACTTTAAAAGAAATTTAAATAAATAATAAAATAAAAATACAAGGAATGCCAGAAACATGTAACGATAAAAGTTTACAAAAATATGACAGTAGTGCAAAAGTGATGTCAAATAGTCTCCTTCTATTTCAGTTTCCATTGTTAGGGTTGTGGCTGTAATGTAGTTTAATAAGTTTCAATTTGTTCTCATGCTTTGGCCGTAAGTGAGGGGGTCACAAGTCTTTGCGACAGTGCGACAAATGCAGCTGTCATTAGACATATTAAATGATAGTATAAATCTTCTAAATCATACTGAGTTCCTTCAGACATGTGGCTTTCCTATTACTCAAAGAATTTGCTGTTGTAATGGATGCTATTCTTTCTGGTATTCTAACATTACTAAGAGGTGCTGAAAAACCAGCTTGTATCTTCCTTTGAGCCCACACTAACGTGTTTTTCTGTCACATCCTGAAATAACAACCATAATATTAGGTCACCATTTCAAAAAGATATCACCACTACCCCTTTGTGGCTCAGGTCTGGTTAGTGATCTGAATTGAGGCAATGTGTGGAAATGTAACAGGCCCCGTTACAGAGGGCGTGAAGACAGTAGTGATGTTTGATACCACAGATTTCCTTTCCGATCCAATACTGAGTGAAATTCAAGCTGGTATCGGTGATACTGATCCGATACCGGTACTTTGTGCAGAAACACCTAATGTGTGGTAAATGTAAAAAAAGTGGTGTAATTCAAATCTTGGCTTCATAAAGAACACAAGACATGACTCTGATTTATTTATTTTAAACTCAGAACTACACTGAGGTAGCAGCCTCATTTATTACTCATCATTCCCACAAACATCACAGGTTGCGTCTTGGTTGCATCTTGTGGAGCTGCAATAGCTCCACGTGTGACTTGTTTTAACGTTTTGCCATTGTGTCTATGTTTGAGTGAGTGAGCAGCAGCACAGTGCGCTTAGGCATTTCGTCCTTACGCATTACACACTTACCAGGTGAGAAGAAAAAGTAGTTCCCATCAACCTCATCTCATTTAGGCAAGATCTCAATAATTTAGTTACTTTCTAACGTGTTCTTGTTAAGGTACATTAGTATTGAAAGTATTGATACTTGGATTTGAGAATGGATTTTAAAGCATGAAGGTCTGGTATTGGAAGTATCAATATTTCAGTATCAATGTGCACATCATTAGAAGACAGATTACACTCCTGTAAAAGAGGAGAAATAATGAGAGGAAACGTGCTGCTGTTTGCCTGGTCAGTCTTGCCAGATTTTATTCACATAAAACAAGCATCTCTGTTTCTTTTGTCACTTAATTCAGCCACAATTCTGTTTTCTCAACAACACTGTTCACAGTCCAACAACAACACTGACATTTAAGGGCAAATACAAATACAAATAAGGTTAAAATAAATAAAGAAAAATATACTTTGTTTCACATGAACAAAAACAGAAAAGAATTATCATGTTTATCATGTTATTATCATGTTAAATGGCTTATTATGAGGGACATCCCTACACAGATATTGTACTTCTAACGTTTGCTGACAATGCCCACATTCTGGCTTTGTATGTTCTCACGTAAGCTAGCTCCTTAGAGCATTCAAATGGTAACTTTATGAAGGACCTCAGACCGGCTTAACATATTTTACAAACATGCTACACATAAAGACTTAAAACAGAAGAAACTAAGTGGACAGGAACTGTTAAAATAACTGAATTGGAGCCATATGAGAGAGCAGGAGCATGTGGTAAGAACAACAGAGTCTGCCATTACCAACATTTCTAGCTTTTAGCCGTTAGCTCAGTGTGTCCAGTAAAGATGGAGTTAATGTGTATTATCATTGCCTGGGTCATATAGATGTCTCTGTGTCACCTGTTCAAACTGGCGCAGTTAGATTAATGTAACCAGATTATTTAGTTAATTATTTGGGAATGATGGGATGATTGTTGATGTCCCACATTGAAAATTTATATGTGTATTCTTTCCTGTTCTATTTAGAGCCACACACACACACACACACACACACACACACACACACACACACACATACTTCTGGGACCCCACTTCTGTATGCCAATTGCCATGCTCCATGTCTGTGATCCTTTAGTCAATCATTAAAGTCTAACTGGAACCAACTCTCTGTGGCCTTCTCTCTGACCAGAGTCCCTGTCCTGAGAGGAGCTATCAACCAGCCTCCCAGAGAACTTCCCCAGCAAGTAACTCATATCTGGATAAAGTGGTGGTGTGCGTACAGTGTTCCTGAGTAATTTGGTCAGGATCATAGGATGACACTAATGGCCATCATCCAGAAGGCTGGAGTTTCTTGATCCCACTTATCTGCACTGCTTCCTCAATTCTGAACACGAGGGCCCCAAACATGTGTACACTGTTAGCCCAGCCATTCATATGCAGTGTGCACACTCCACTGGAGCTTAGTGTCACCCAGAGCATAAAAGGAGGTTCATTCAGCCATTGAGAATGATGAAGGAATAAATTTAGAGATACATTAATTTTGTTACACTCACAAAAGGTGAAGGAGAGACAATTTGGTCACAGTCGATCATCTTAAATAACACTTATGAATACAAAAAACCCACAAAGTTTATAGAGTCCCCATGATTTGTATATTCCAGCTTTTAGTGGCTATACAGCACCAATGAACCACTTACAAAAAGATTCACCTGTTTATCTTCTATCATAGCTCCTTCAGCAAACATGCTCTGTCCTCCAAGAACATTTTATGAGATGAGACATCCTGTTACATGTCACATGGGGATAATTTTCTGGTCCATAGATACAGAGGAGAGAGGAGACTCAAAACTGAGAATGAGAAACACAAACTGTGACATTAGGTAAATGGATAGACAAACTGCTGGGAATCAACAACTCTTTATTCACAACAGTTCTACATCACCTGAGTTTACAGATTAATTTGTTCCTCCTGTTACAATTATGCTCACCAGTAAAATCACAGCAGGTATGTCACCTATAGTTAAATCTTTGCACTATAAACATTCATACAAACCTCCCTGAACTCAACAAAAAAGGATAAGAGAACATAACAGATCATAACTCATCATTAGAAACAACATGTTTGTTCTTTATTTTAAAACTCTGACAACCAACCACTGATTGTTATTCTTTTGGTTCAATTATTCTTCATTGGATTGTATGTTGTTATTTTTACACAGTACTCAAGATAAAAAAGTCCATTTCTTTTGTTCAGTCACAGGACATAAATGCAGAAAGCAGCACCATCAGAGCCTGAAGGCAACCATCATGGTTTCATGTTATTTCTGGTAAAAGCCACTTTTTTTCTTTTTTTTGCTTGATCCATAAAGATAGAAAGAAAAATGTTTGGACACATATCTGCAGAAACATATTTCACTGTCAGAGGTCTTTATTCCTCTTCTTTTTATCGTGGTTCAGTCACATAAATAAAAACTTAAGTATCAGACGTCATCTCCTCAGAACAGAGGAAAAAAAAGACTAAATTATTAAATTTGTTCACTTTGGGTTGTTATTTGGAATGTCATAAAACAGACAGTTTTTGCAAATTCAGACTCAACTCTAACTGTAATCTGTAAAAAAAACAAGGAAGGGTCATTAAAACCAGCACAAGAGGTAAAAACTGGTTTTCATTTGATTTCTATGTATCTCAAACACTCTAAAATTAAACACATGATGATTAAATCCATTTTGGGGAAAAGTCATGAAATTTGAGTTGATGGGATTTTAACAGTTATTTGAGTTTTAAAATGTTTTAATGACACCCCACCAGCACCACCACCACCACACACACACACACTCACACACCCCAACCTAACTCAAACTAAGTACCGTAAGTAGATTTTATTTATAGAGCACCTTTCAAGATTAAAAAACACAAAGTGCTTGAAAAATAAAAGAAAAAAAATAAAAGTATAGCATACACTACCACCCAAATGTTTGAACACACCCATTCATATGAATAGCTGAAGTGTGTCCAAACCTGACTGGTAGTGTATAACAATATAAAGTAATAGAATACAACATAAAACATGCTTTTTGAAAGAGTCTGAGGAGTCTGCATAGCAAAAAGACAGCAGAACAGAATTCCACAAGCTTGGTGCCACTGCCCAAAAAAGCCCGTTTCCCATGAGTTTTGAACCAAGTGTGTGGAGCTATCAGCAAATTGACCTGATGATCTAAGAGCTCCAGAGAAGAACGAGGTTTCAGCAGGTCAGACATAGACTGGGGAGCTTGACCATGAAGGGGCCCTATTCTAAAATTTACTGGTAACCAATGAAGAGAAGCCAAAACTGGAGTGATATGAGATCTTCTATTGGTGCCGGTTAAAAGTCTTGCCTCAGCATCCTGCACAGCCTGAAGGTGATCCAACGCTGTTTTACAGTTTAAAGCTCTGTCCACAATAGATATAGTATAGTTTTTAAGTTTCTCTCAAAAGAATTTGTCTTTTTAAAGTTTTAAAGTTGATCTTATGGTTCGTATCAGAACAGTTTGTTTGATTTAACTACGCTAACATTTTACATACCTTTAGGGAGGGACTATGTGCTGTTGTAGGATCTTTAAGGATCAATCAACATTAATTAGCAGAATGAAAACATTTTATGGACAAAATCATAATCAGAACCAGAATGATGTTCTGTGTTGTTTCACTGCAATTTGACCATAAAATCATTCATTAAGATACACTTTGTACCTTTTTGTTTAGAAGCTGGTGTGAACTGTGGAAATAGTTATTTTAGCTGTTTGGCTCCATTCACTGAGGACTAGCTTGCAGGGACCCTGAACTGCAGCCATTTGCAGAACAATAACAGAAAGTGAAATGAACATCATCACCATCTAGTGGGAGAGAAAGGAATGAACACACTTTCTGAAATGAGCTGCTACAGTAGCTGTCCAACCTTTACTGTGTGTTAGTGTTCAGAGTACTGTCGGGTCGTGGTGCGGCTCTCTCCCGCTGCCCCTCTTACCAGGCGGAAGTGAGACCAATGAAAGGAAATGCACCTTGATAGTAAATCCACACTTACAAAAAACTCACTGGAGATGAGCAGGTTGCGTTTCCAGGATTATTGAAGCACAAAAGTTAAACAAAGCACAAGAAAGCAAAAAGCCCTCCCAAGAGTGAGTGCCTTGGTGCCGTTGCAAGGGTGGTAGAGGAAAAGCAGAAAAGTAGAAGTCCAGAGTTTAACAGAGTATAAGAAAGCAAAGAAGCCCTCCCGGGAGTTGAGAGCCTTGGAGCCGCTGCAAAAGGGGAGAGAGGAAGAGCAAAAAGTGCACTAAAAAAGGAGCTCTCTCCCAACTTTACCACTGCCTTTTATCGCCCAAACTCACACCTCCCCCTGCTGTTATCAGGACCAGTGGGCATAGAAGGATGCTCCTAATCCACTATGAGTTTGATCCTCCTGCAATGGCTCCAAGACTGTTCTCCGGGCTGTCATAAACAAACAACTTTTCCCACGTGAAAATACCTCCCACCGGAGCACTACCCCACCCTTCTATCCACATTTTCACTAACTTGAAACACTTTTAGGGCGGTCTTATCTTAAATACACAAATTTACTCCCTAACATTATTACAGTAGCTCAGGTGGGACTTCAACTCCCCGCTACTCGACCTCCACACTGGCAGAGCTTGTCAAAAGTGCACTGTGTACAAAGGTGAGCCTCTAAATATGAATGAGTGCAGTTCTACTAGTGGAAAAAACCCAAGGCCCTGGGCATAGCAGGCCTCAGTCCTTTCCACTCACCTAAAGCATGCAGTGTTCCAGTGTGTGAGTGACAATATAAGTGACAAATATATAATGTGACCATTAATCCAGTGTGTGTGATTAATATATGTAACAATACATGATATAAAATATTGATAGTAAATACTGATGTCAAAATGATAAAATACTCCACAGTACTCAGAGTAGTTCTGACATTTTTTACAGTCATAAATCCAAATTAGGTGCAAACTTCAAATACAATCAACAATAAAGAATCCATAGATAGATAGATTAGATTCCCTAATTTCTTTTGGGATCAATAAAGTATCTATCTATCTATCTATCTATCTATCTATCTCTCTCTCTCTCTCTCTCTCTCTCTCTCTCTCTCTATCTCTCTCTCTCTATCTCTCTCTCTCTCTCTCTCTCTCTATCTATCTCTCTCTCTCTCTCTCTCTCTCTCTCTCTCTCTCTCTATCTCTCTCTCTCTCTCTCTATCTCTCTATCTCTCTATCTATCATCTCTCTCTCTCTCT